>NC_050574.1:141391359-141676560 GCF_011100635.1 Trichosurus vulpecula | reverse complement strand
CTTAAGCTTTATAACAATCCAATGAGGTAGAGATTCTTATGATTATACCCATTTTACAGATGACAAATTGGGCTCAGAGATATGAAGTGATTTGCCTACGTGATTTGCTTAGTAAGTGTCAGACCTTTTTAACTACAAAATTAGATATTCCATACAAGCTTAGGATATAGGGAAACCTGTTCTTGGAGATCTTCAGCTCTGCATCACAGGCTGTCTCCATTAGTCTGAGGGAAATGATTGTTTAGGAAGTAGCAGTAACTCAACTCTCTACTTTTTCTGTACCCTAGAATATGTTTTTGTGCCCTTAACATCTCTTTGAAGATTTTCTCTCAATAAATTGTCCTTAGGTATAAGCTTGTAGCCAGTAGATAGGCAGTGCATTGAATAGAGCTCTGAACCTGGGAGTCCAACAGCTACTATGCAGGTACAAACTAGGATAGATAGCACTTGAATCAAAAGCCTTTCAAAGCTCCAAATCTTTGGCCATTTAGTCTTGGCCAGGTATTTACAGCTTTTGTATTTGTAAATTTTCAATCACATCCCAGTCAACCACTCTTAGCATTTTGCCATCATATTGCCCCTCCCCCCTTTTCCCCACTTAGAAATAACACTCCCCAGATCAGACGTCCAGAGAACATTCCTCTTCCCCACTTCCTGATGGAGCTAATTCATTCGTTTTTGGAACTCTGCCCTAAGAATGAGTTTTCTTGATTGAAGAGTACAATGAGTAAGTGAGTAACACTCGCTAACTCACTTTATCCAGCTTGCCCCAGAACAGACCATGTTTCATATCCCATCTACCCATCTACCCTTGGCCTCCTTGCCATCTGCTTCTGTGAATAAATGCCACCCTCCCCTTGCCTCAGACACAACAGGGAATAGTAATCAATACTACTGTAGCAGGGAGTTGATTAGGATCCCTGATCAACTGAATCCACTCCTCAGCCCGCCCCTGTCCCCACATGCATCATTCTTCATCAAATTGTAGGATGTTAAGGGCACATAACAAAAGACTGTGAGATGACAGGATTGGGACCTTCAGATTTTGAAGTGGTCCATTGGCAGTCTGTAAACCATTTGCCAATTGTAACAGTGGCCGATGTATGGAAGTGTTTATATTTCTTTTCTCCGTTAGAGAGTATAAGAAGTTCCTTAATTAACCAGAGAGGAAGAAAAGATTCCGGAATATGACTCAACAGCCAAAATTCTGACTAAGGAAGCTTAAGTTTTGCCTCTGCAGAGACCTGGGATTCTAATAAGAATAAGTAAACCTCAATCAGACTTCTTGTAGATGCTAACAGACCAGGGTTGTGGAGACCTGACACAGTAAGTCAGAAGAAGGAGGTTTACAGATGTCAGTCTTTGGAAAGGGAAAAATGAAGAAGGAAAGCCACCTCAAGGACAAGAAACAAAGAATCTAGTGTCAAGGGAAGAGGCAGATGGGAAGAAGCAGATGGGAAGAAGTGGTAATTATTTCTTACCAAGAAATCAACTGACCTCAAGCTATAGATTTAGCAACACATGACAATCTTAGATGTGTATGGATGTGGTTTTTCTAACCAAAGAAAATTCTATTGTTCATAGCTGTGGAAGAGCCCAGAGAAATAAGGTAATGCAAGTGAATAAGATACAGGGAAATCTGAAGCTTGAGAGGTTTAGGAGATAAATTCCTCCGTCCTCTTCAGAAAGATTGAGGAATAGGAAAATAATGTCTCTGAACTTATAGAAACTTGGCTAAATTTTTGGTCAAGCTTTTTTTCTTGTTTTCCTTTGTTTTTGAGAACAAGCTAGGTGGAACAATTTTAATCTGATATCTCCTCCTTATAAATCAGACTGCTATGGATAAAAAAAAGGATGGCCCCTATAAGTGGACTATTTTTTTATAATGTGCTTAATATCTTTGTGATATTTTTAGAGATTTTTTTGTTTTTAGTTTACGACACTCAGTTCTACATAATTTTGAATTCCAGATTTTCTTACCCACCTTCCCCCCCAAGATGGCATGGAATCCAATATGTCTTCTACATTTAACTTTGCTTTGAATTATTTACATACTAGCCAAGTTGTGAAGAAGACCAATGGAATGAATCATGAGAAAGAAGAAACAGAACCAAAAAAACCCCAAAAACAAAAGAGAAAAAAAGGGGGGAAAGGCAAGCATAAAGTGTGCCTCAATCTGCATTCAGACTCCATAGTTCTTTCTCTGGATGTAGATAGCATTCTCCATCGTGAGTCCTTTGGAGTTGTCTTTGCACCTTGTGTTGCTGAGAAAGTCTATCAGGGTTAGTCATCACAGAATCCATATATCTGTGGTTGTGTATAATGTTTTCCTGGCTCTGCTCCGCTCACTCAGCATAGTATCATGTAGGTTTTTCCAGGTTATTATGAAGTCCGTATCTTCCCCATTTCTTATAGCACAATAGTATGCCATTACCTTCATATACGACAACTTGTTCAGCCATTCCCCAATTGATGGGCATCCCCTTGATTTCCAATTCGTTGCTACTACAAAAAGAGCCGCTATAAATATTTTTGTACATATGGGTCCCTTTCCCACTTGTGTGATCTCTTTGGGATGCAACCCTAGAAGTGGTATTGCTGGCTCAAAGGGTATGAATATTTTTATAGCCCTTTGGGCATAGTTCCAAATTGCTCCCCAGAATGGCTGGATCAGTTCGCAACTCCACCATCAATGTAACAATGTTCCAATTTTCCCACACCCTCTCCAGCATTTATCATTTTCCTGTTTTGTCATTTTAGCCAATCTGACAGGAGAGATGTGGTACACAAGAATTGTTTTGATTTGCATTTCTCTAATCAGTAGTGATTTCGAGTATTTTTTCGTATGACTATAGATAGCTTTAATTTCTTCCTCTGAAAACTGCCTGTTCATATCCTTTGACCATTTCTCAATTGGGGAATGACTTGTATTCCTATAAATTTGGCTCAGTTCCCTGTAATATCCTTGTGATATTAAGAGCCTGAGTGAGGGGAAAAGACCCAAAATAGGCATGAAGGCTAACTCGAGTTGTTCTCTAGGGATGAGTGTTAAAATAGAAAGTCTTGACTATAGGATGTTGAATTTCAAAAGAGATGTAGAGTTATATACCATTGTGTAATGGAAAGCTATTTTAGTATTAAGGGTTAAAAATAAGGGAATTACTAGAAAATCTATCTTAAATCTCTTTTGTTCTACCCCATCCTACCCCTAGACAAATGTAAGCATATTAAGATCTGTATTTTCTAACCCACCTACTGTAATTGTCTCCAGTGTACTCTTTGACACTTAGAGTGCCCCCTGTACTACTCTCTCATTTTTACATATTTTTATCCAGAACTATAACTAGCAATTTTTTTGTTTTTTTTAATTTATTATTTAACATATTTAGTTTTCAGCATTGATTTTCACAAGAGTTTGAATGACAAATTTTCTGCCCATTTCTACCCTCCCCCCACTCCAAGATGACGTATATTCTGGTTGCCCTGTTCCCCATTCAGCCCTCCCTTCTGTCACCCCACTCCTCTCCCATCCCCTTTTCCCTTCCTTTCTTGTAGGGCAAGATAAATTTCTAAGCCCCATTGCCTGTGTGTCTTATTTTCTAGTCACATGCAAAAACTTTTTTTTGTTTTTGAACAGCTGTTTTTAAAACTTTGAATTCCAAATTCTCTCCCCTCTTCCCTTCCCACCCACCCTCCCTAAGAAGTCAAGCAATTCAACCTAGGCCACATGTGTATCATTATGTGTAACCCCTCCACAATACTCATGTTGTGAAAGACTAACTATATTTTGCTCCTTCCCAACCCATCCCCCTTTATTGAATTTTCTCCCTTGACCCTGTCCCCTTTCCAAAGTGTTTGTTTTTGATTACCTCCACCCCCATCTGCCCTCCCCTCCATCATCCCCCCTTTTTTATCTTCTTCCCTCTTCTTTCCTGTGGGGTAAGATACCCAATTGAGTATGTATGGTATTCCCTCCTCAGGCCAAATTTGATGAGAGCAAGATTCACTCATTCCCCCCTCACCTGCCCTCTCCCCTCCTCCCACAGAACTGCTTCCTCTTGCCACCTTTATGCGAGATAATCCACCCCATTCTATCTCTCCCTATCTCCCTCTCTCATATATTCCTCTCTCATCCTTAATTTGATTTTATTTCTTTTAGATATATTCCCTTCATCTTCAACTCACCCTGTGTCCTCTCTCTCTCTCTCTCTCTCTCTCTCTCTCTCTCTCTCTCTCTACATATATATATATATACACACACACATACATATATACATACATGCACATTCACTTATATACATATATATATATATATATATATATATATATATATATATATGCATGTTCCTTTCAGCTACTATGATATTGAGGTCTCATGAATCATACACATCATCTTTCCATGTAGGAATGTAAACAAAACAGTTCAACTTCAGTAAGTCTCTTAAGATTTCTCTTTCTTGTTTACCTTTTCATGCTTCTCTTGGTTCTTGTGTTTGAAAGTCAAATTTCCTATTCAGCTCTGGTCTTTTCACTGACAAAGCTTGAAAGTCCTCTATTTTATTGAAAATCCATATTTTGCCTTGGAGCATGATACTCAGTTTTGCTGGGTAGGTGATTCTAGGTTTTAATCCTTGCTCCATTGACCTTCGCAATATCGTATTCCAAGCCCTTCGATCTCTTAATGTAGAAGCTGCTAGATCTTGAGTTATTCTGATTGAGTTTCCACAATACTCAAAGTATTTCTTTCTGGCTACTTGCAGTATTTTCTCCTTGATCTGGGAGCTCTGGAATTTGGCAACAATATTCCTAGGAGATTTCTTTTGGGGATCTATTTGAGGAGGCAATCGGTGGATTCTTTCAATTTCTATTTTGCCCTGTGGCTCTAGAATATCAGGGCAGTTCTCCTTGATAATTTCATGAAAGATGATATCTAGGCTCTTTTTTTCATCATGGCATTCAGGTAGTCCAGTAATTTTTAAATTATCTCTCCTGGATCTATTTTCCAGGTCAATGGTTTTTCCAATGAGATATTTCACATTGTCTTCAATTTTTTCATTCCTTTGGTTCTGTTTTATAGTATCTTGATTTCTCATAAAGTCACTAGCTTCCACTTGCTCCAATCTAATTTTTAAGGTAGTATTTTCTTCAGTGGTCCATTGGACCTCCTTTTCCATTTGGCTAATTCTGCCTTTCAAGGCATTCTTCTCCTCATTGGCTTTTTGGAGCTCTTTTGCCATTTGAGTTAGTCTATTTTTTAAGGTGTTGTTTTCTTCAGTGTATTTTTCAGTATTTTTGGGGGGTCTCTTTTAGCAAGTCATTGACTTGTTTTCATGATTTTCTCACATCCTTCTCATTTCTCTTCCCAATTTTTCCTCTACATCTCTAACTTGCTTTTCCAAATCCTTTATGAGCTCTTCGATGGCCTGGGAAGAGTTCATGTTTTTCTTGGAGCCTTTTGGTGTAGGCTCTTGCACTTTGTTGACTTCTTTAGGTTGTATGTCTTGGTCTTCTTTGTCACCAAAGAAAGAATCCAAAGTCTGAGACTGAATCTGGGTGTGTTTTCGCTGCCTGGCCATATTTCCAACCAACTAACCTGACCCTTGAGTTTTTCAACGGAGTATGACTGCTTGTAGACTAAAGAGTTCTATGTTCCACATTTGGGGGAGATGTGCCAGCTCTGCCGCACCAGCACTCCTCCTTCCCCAAGAACCCCCAACCCGGACTGGCCTTAGATTTTCAGCAGGCTGTGCTTTCCTGCTCTGATCCACCACTTAATTCCTCCCACCAGGTGGGCTTGGGCCCAGAAACAACAGCAGCTGTAGCTGCCCCACCTCCACTGCCCTGGGGGTGGTGGCTAAACCCAGAACTCTTTCCACTCCTGCAGCTTTTCCCACTAACCTTCTCCGCTGTCTTTGGTGTTTCTGGGTTGAGAAGTCTGGTAACTGCCGAAGCTCACTGATTCAGGGCGCTAGGGCCCACTCTGCCCAGCTCCTGGTCTGGTTGGTCTGAGCCACTCAGGCTGGGCTCTGCTCTGCTCCATTCCCAGCTCCCAGCTCCCAGCTCTGTGTGGGATAGACAACACCCAGAGACCATCCAGGCTGTCCTGGGCTGGAGCCCTGATTCCCTCTGCTGTGTTTGTGGGCTCTGCTGTTCTAGAATTGGTTCAGTGTCATTTTTATAGGTTTTTGGAGGGACTCCTCAGGGAGCTCACACTAGTCCCTGCTTTCCAGCCACCATCTTGGCTCTGCCATCCAGGCAAAAGTTAATGATAGCCTGTGCTACAGTAGTGGTTCTGCCCAAGGACCTGACAGTTTCCTTGGGTTTTCTTAGGCCTCTGCCATTCAGTTGACATTTCAGACCAAGGCAGCCACACCTTTTTGGACCCAAATGACCAGCAATGAATTTTGTAATCAAGTAACAATCAGGGGAGCCAACCCTGCAGTGCTCCTAACTAGCAATTTTTGATCCCAAGACAGGTGGCATAAAAATATGTCCTCAAGGAAAAATCAGTTGAGAGGGAGGCACACCTATCTATTCCTTTCCATAGCTTTCTGGGCCTGTCCACACCAGTCTCTAGCATCTAGAGACGGCTACCATGGAAATCCAACGATGTCACTCCCTTGCTCAGTGAACTCCAGTAGCATCCTTTTATGCTCAGAATCAGATATAAAGTCCTCCATTTGCTATTTAAAGCTCTTCCTAACCTTCATGAGACGTCCAGTCTTCTTACACTTAACTTCTCTGACATGCATACTTCAATCCAGCTACATTGGCTTTCTTACATTTCCTCTAACATGGCATTCCATTTACTCTCTCAAAGCTGTTGCGTTGGCTGTTCTCTGTGCCTGAAATGCTCTGGTCCCTCACCTCTGCCTCAGCATATTTGGCTTCCTTCAAGATGTAGCTCAAATTCCACCTTCTATAGGAAGCTTTTCACCCAGCTATTAATGCCTTCTTTTTCAGTTGACCTTCCATCTATTCCATATATATGGTATACAACCTAGTATTTACCTATTTTCTCCCATTAAATGTGACCTCCTTGAGAACAGGGATTGTTTGTTGTTGTTGTTGTTGTTGTTACTTTTTTGCTTTCTTTGTACCCTGACACTTAACATAGAGCCTAGCACATAGCAAGGATTTGATAAATTTGTTAACTGACTGACTGACAGACTAGAGAATCCTTGAAAAGAAAATGGGAGTAGGTCACAGCAAGCTAGGTACCTGCATTGTACTTTTCAGAAGGAGGAAACATTCTGCTAGCTTTCTACATTAACTAATTATTTGTGCTAACCAGGTACTAAGTTCAATTGTTTCCACCTATGGAGAACTACAAATGCTATCAATAGTAGCTCTTTTAAATTTTAGCATCCTAGCCAAAATCCTGTTTGTATTGCTTTCCTATTTCTTTTATGGTCTCCTCTAATAAGAGGGTAAGTTCTTTTGAGAGTAGGCAATGTCACATTTTTCTATTTTATTCTCGGTAGCCTTTGTCACTCAAAAGCACTTTGTAAATAGTTTGAGTGGAATTGAGCTGAAGTGAATTGAATTCAGAATCTTTATAATCTTGCATTTGAATCTAAATGACAATTCCTTAGGATGAACTGGATTAGATTTTTCATCCTTATTTTTACCACTGCTTGCATTAAACATCTCCTTAGGTATTGATAATTGATTGTTAATTTATTTTAAAGCTAGCAGACATGAAACTTAGAAGAGCTTTTAAATGTGTCAAAATGATTTTTTTAGGGATTCAAGGATATTTCTCTTGAGAGGTTTATGCATGGAGGAGCCAATGTGACAGGATTCCAGTTAGTAGATTTTAATACAACCTATGGTGACCAAGCTCATGCAGCGCTGGAAAAAACTAGATCAAAGAGAGTACCCAGGATCAGAAACACCTCCTAAGGTATGGGCTTCAGTGTTTATACCATTAATGTATTTTCTGTTTATGACAAAAATAACTGAATACAATTGTACTAGTAACACTTCAGATATCCTTTTTTCTGGTAACTTCATGCATTGAAGATAAATGATATTTTGCTACCTAAACAGCATTATATAATACTTTGACTTCTAAATTTAAGGCTTATAATACTCTACAAGAAATTTGATTCAGGCTTGCTGGAGGTCAAGAGACCTGAGCTCTTTTTCTGGCTCTGTCATTTCACCTCTCTAGGCATCACTTTCCTCATCTATAAAGTGAAGGGGATTAGAGTTGATAATAGTGTCAATAATAAAAAATTGCTTGTTTTATAGAGTGATTTAAGGTTTACAACGCATTTTACATATATTATATCATTTGATCCACACAACTCATGATGGATGTGACATAGGTATTATTATCCCAAAGAAAAATTAATTTATTAGCGATGGACTTAACTAGTGGTTTCTGAGCTGTGATAATCCCTAAGGCGCCTCATTCATCTTGACTTGCATCACTCTAATACTCAATAGTTTACCAGCAAAATTATTTGCTATGAAAATAAATACATCCTTTTACTGATGTAATAGTTACACAGTTGGGTGTGATTTGTGCTCTTCAAGTTGTTTTCAGTTAAATAATTTCAATACTAAAATCTTCAATGAATTTCCATTTCTCAAAAAAAAAAACTCATCTTCCTATTGTGCAATTTATTTACAAGTAAGAGACAATAAAATTGAGAAGCCAATAGAAATATGATATGCAGAGTCTATTGTGCCTCAGTTTAAGTATCTAATTTACAAGAACAATTTGGGTGCTTTATTTTTAAGACATCTCACTCAGGTTTGGTACTAATTTATATCCAGTGGGTTGAAGAATTGCTGATCATAAGCATTAATTCTTTTCTGAAAAATATTATGGCATGATTCAGATTCTCTAGAAAAGAGATAACTTGGGGAGACAGAACAGCTGTCTTCAAATATTAGAAGTATTGCCTTGTGGAATAGTTAACTAGTTTGTTATATTTACTTCAAGAGGGTGAAATTTGTACCAACGGGAAAAAGTTAAAAGGAAGGAAGTTTTTACTCAACTTAAATGTAGCACCTAGGCCCAGGGCCCCCAAACTTTGTGATTATATAGATGGGTTCCAATCTCAGGGGCAGACTGTAAGTTTTGCTGTGACTCATTATTCACCCATCTAGAATTTAGTCTGAGAATATTTCCAAATATAACTCATAACTAGGTCTCTGAATATGTAGGTAAGAATCTTCTCCCTTTCCTACCCCACTCCCAGATACTACAAGCACAAAAGATAATAACACATTTATCAGGCATAGGATAGATTTTATGTAAATACACACAAAAGGGTCCATAAGAGTCCATAAACAAATGCAGAAAACAGCTTACAGAATCAGAGTAACCCATAAGCAATTTATAACTGTCTCACACCCTCTAAAATGACAAAAAAAATATTAAAATCAATCAAATTCAGTGTTGCTGGACTTGTGGAATAATAGTTCCTTCATTCAATGCTAGTTGAATTTCAAATCTGTGGGAAATTGAGAGCAATCTGTTGATAATACACAGTAAATTACAAAAGAAAATTCATTACTTTGACCCAATAATGATGCTGATGGTGAGATTACTTTAGAAAAAGAAGGAAAAAACTCTGGATGTTCAAAATTTTTCACAAATTATTATATTTAATTGCAAAAAACTGAAAGCAACCTACATTCCCCCAAATAAAGGGATAATTAAACAAATTATGGTACATCAATGAAACCATGTAATGAAATATAGTTAAATTAATACCAAACGTATGAGGAATACAAAAAATCTGAAAATGTCCTTTTAAAATAATATAACTTTAAAAACAAAAGACTGGAGCATCCACTGAGTGTGTTTATACAAGGAAAAAGTGAATAAGAATGAATGGACAAGCAAGCCAGATGAGAATTTACATGGAAGGACTAAAAAGTAATATGATACCCTGTGTATCAAAATGATTAATTAAATAGCTACTAATGTTAGTTATATTCATGTTTGATGTAGTTTTCTAACAAAACATTGATTTATTTTAAAGGAGAGGGGTTATATGAAAACATTTTGTAACCATGAACGTAAGCTATTATTATCATAGTTGTCACTATCAGCATCATCATCATCATCATCATCATCATCATCATCATCATCATCGCCTCCTTTTCAAAAGGAAAAAATTATTTCAATATAATTCTTTGGGGTTGATGATTTATTTAATTCTAAATCCACATCTCTGTAATTTTATCTAGCCCACATCTCTCCATCCTGTCCACAAAAATAGTTTGGGATTTTGTCAATGCTTTACTAAAATTGAGTTAAACCGTATTTACAAATTCTCCCTAATATATAACTAGGAACATTGTCAAATAGCCTCACACACAAAAAATGAAGTTAGTCTGGCAAGAATGTTGTGAGCTTTTTGTTTTGTTGGTGGATGGAGAGGATGGCCTGTTTTTAATAAGGCTATATTATCTCTATGTGATCACAGCATCATTTTCTAGGTATTCAATAACACTCCCTTTAATAATGTCTTCAGGAATCAATGTCAAATTTATTGGTCTATAATTGTAGTCTCTGTCCCACCCCACCCCTCTTTTTTTAGCATTTTGATTCAGTATTTGTTGACTTATTTAGGAAGATCTTATCAAGTTCTTTGTATTTCAGTTGGAAACCTCATTGACTATGATCCTGCCACTGCACAAAGCTTATCAAGTTCTTTGTAGAACTTACCTGCTTTCTTATCCTTTGCAACAGATGTTGGCATATAAACTACAGTTATTTCAGGGACTACAATGTCTACAGCGAGCACTGAAATATATGATGACTTTCATTAAATGATGTTTCTTTGACTTCAGTTGCATGACAAAACCAAATTTTCTTTTTGCTTCTCTGAGAAGAGCCCATAATCTTTTGTTTGCCTCTAAATAAGTCATGTCTCCTATAGCTGCAGCTTTTTTTGTATTCTCGTTCCATTTGAAGCAAGAATGACAAGACTGAAATGATTCGTTCCTCAAGAAGTATGTGCTTTTCTTCATTGTTGAATGAGGATTTTACATTTAGTGTACTAACAACTAAGTTAATGTTTGTAAATAATCTAAAAATTGCATGTTTCCCAGAAGTCTATGTCCCCTTTTCTGCCACTTCTGAAGCCTAATTGAAGCACATGGAATTTAAGGCAGTTCTGTATTATTTTTCTGACTTTCTCTCAACAAATTCATCACCAAGTAGCCAACCTTTGATGTTGTGACTCTCAATCTCTAGATAGATTGGTACTTGGGAAATAGATACTGTTTGTTGACAGGACAAATGCAAACAAAACCTTCCCCTCATTGTAGAAACTGAACTTGCCAAAGCTTAATCTTGGCATAATCTTCAATCAGTTTATCAACAAGGATTTATTAAGTGCCTAATACATGCCAGACACTGTGCTAAGTGCTAGAGATACAAGTACAATGAATTAAACAATTTCTACTTGCAAGCCATAGTGGATACAGTTGAGACTTTGAGATGGAAAGACCTGAGTGCAAGTCCTGCCTCTGATATTTAGTAGCTCTATAATCCTGAACAAATTCTGAGCTCTCTGAGCTTCATGATCCTTTTCTCTAAAATCAGGGGGTTGAACTGGCCTCTAAAGTCCATTATAGTTATAAATCCACTATTTTGCAATTTTGTGGCTTCTTCAAGAAGTCCCATTTTTGCCATGGCCCTAAAGTTCTGCACACTCCTAATGGCATCCTGTGGTTTGAATTCCCCTTTGAAAGAGAAATGAAATCAGAGATATGGAGTGAAATTGGGGGTGGATAGGCAGGTGATAGTCTAAGATTCTAATTAGTCCCATTTTCACACCACAAAGGCTCAAATGGTGACCCATACTTATGGTACTACTCTGAGGATCTAGATCCCCCCTTAGAAGGCAAACACCTGTTGTTCAACAGGCAACCCCCATCCAAACAGAGCCACATCATCCAAATAACTCACAGTTATAAAGTGGTAAAAAGTCAACACCCTTGCTCCTCTGAATCATGGCTTTAAGGCCCTTGCCATACTTCCAACTTTAGGAGTCATATACCTGATCCTCTTCTCTCTCCAAAAAGCCTAACTCTGACCAAGAACTGCCCTTCTCTTGATAGAAAGTCAGAATCCAGGACTCTAAAACTTGGAGTTGCTAGAGAGGCAAGACATAAAGTAGATTCTGCCCAGGAAATCCCCTCCATCTTTCTAGAAAGCTAAGTTCTATGATCAAGTATTTCCTTCTCTAATAGGTAGCAATTCTAAACCCCTCCATTGCAGGATTTCCAGAGAGGAATGTCCAGAGTGGGAAATCTCAATGTGTGTACTTAAACTGAAGTTCAGGAACTCTAACACCAGACTATATATTAACCCTCTTCATGGCTGCCACAAGTATGAAAGCTTCAATTTTTTTTGCCACTATCAATACAGGACTGGTTATCAAAGTAATATCAATACTCGACCACTGTCCTAGGTACTGATCTAATGGAAAGCATTCTAACCTCTCTAAGCTATCTAAATTTCAGTAGGTCACTTGGTTATACCTCATATTATTGTTTTTAGCTATGAAATGGAAATCATGTAGGCCCTAACAAGTTGATAAAAATTAAATTGAGCATGGAAGGGACCTTCAGAAATCATCTAATTAATTTATCTATGTTTAGGCAAGAGCACACTTAAATCATCTAGTACAAACTGAAATTTCCTGCATATTAACGAATGGGAAAGAAATAAAATCTATAACCACATTATGTGGCCCATTATGATGGTTAACAATCCTTTCTATCACCAAACTGGTATTTAAGCTTTCTTCCTCTTGTTATTACAGAGAACTGGTGTTTCATATCCCATGTGTAAGAGCCCTTTATATACCCAAAGAAGTATTAGTAAAACATAGGAAATTCCCAGCTTTCTCTTCCCCATAAGGAATAATCCCAATACCTCCAACACAACCTTATGTCTTTTTCTACTCATCTTGGTGGCTGCTCTCCAATCTCAATTTGAGATCCTTAAATCTTTCTTAAAGAATAATAACAATAATAGCTAGCATTTGTATAGAACTTTAAGGTTTGAAAAACCTTGCATTTTGTCCTCAACAACCTTGGGAGGTAGGTGCTATTTTTATCCTCATTTTACAGATTAAAAAACTGAGGCTGACAGATGTTGACAAGGAAGCTGATAGTTGTCAAGAGGCTGACAGAGGGAAACAAACTAATATGTTTCTGGTGCTAGATTTGAATTTATCTTACCAACACCAGGTTCAGCATTCTATCTACTGCACCACCTTGCTATACTTTCTTTAGTAGTTAAACTTTGAGAAGTACATACCCTTCTAATTCAAATCTAGTTTGTGCAGTATATACTTCATATTTCCTGAATACAAGGAACATTTTTATGCACCCTTACCCAATGCTTGATTTTTATCTAAAATATTAAGGTGGCATTATTTCCTCACCATTTTTTCAAACCATGTTGATCTCTGCTCTTCCCTGACTTTGTCCATAAGGTATATTTTGACATTTGTTTTATATTATTTTCTAATTGTGCCATGTCTACAAGAATGATTTCCTTTATTCCTGTCACCCTTAAAGTATGTTTTTCTATTATTTATGGTTTAGGGAAATTTAATCCCATTGATATTTGCAAATAAAGAAAAAATAACATGAAATTATGTAGGTGGAAGGAAACCTTGGAAAATTGACCATAACCTAATAGCAGTCAATTTATGATAACAACAATAACAATAATAATGAAAATTAATGACAACAACCCAGTTTTATAGAGTCTTTCAAGGTCACAAAACTCTTTCCTTGCAACTATTCTGCAAAGTAGGTAGTAGAATTTTTAGAGTTAGGGACTGGGTTATGATTTCATTAGTGTAAACAATTGCCAGATTAAAAAAAAAAGCTCCCTTTACCAATGCAAGTTGGAACCTTCTCTGCAACTGATAAAATTAGACAGTTGCCTATACTACTGTAAGGTTAAGTTACATGACCACAGATGTATAACCATTATGTCAGAAGCAGAATTTGAATTCAGGTTTTCCTGGTTATAGTTTATCTTGCTTTATGTCTATAAGTCATCCAAGATTTAGCCTTCTAGTCTACTTGATAGTCATTCTGTTTTATTTTAGTGCTGAAGAGGCTTTTTTTATTTTATATTCAAGTACTTCTAAAACTACTGGACAGACATCATGGTGTAGTGGAAAAGTCAAAGGACCTATATTCAAATTCTGACTATACCACTTAAGACATGTATGACCTTGGGCAGGTCACTTGACATCTCTAGACCTCCATTCCTCATTTGTAAAATGAACAGTTTGTACTTGGTGGCCTCTGAGGGCCTTTCCAACTTCTAAAATATAATCCTATGTATCTAAGTTTCTTTTTGTCTACCTCTGCTTTGCATCAGAACAATCTTTACTTCAAAGATCTGAATGTTTATTGCTGATGCTCCCTCCACCAACAGATTCTTTCTGCTTCTCTATGACTTATAGTAAATAGTCTTTTTAAAAATAGATTTCTATTTTATTGATATCTTTATTTTTACATTGCCTACCATTTTTTCCATTATCCCTTTCTCTTCACCACCCAGAGAAGGAAAGGGAAAGGAGAGGAGGTAGAGGAGGAGGAAGATGATGAGGAAGATGAGGATGAGAAGGAGGTCAGACAGACAGACAGGCAGGCAGAAAGGCAGACAGGAAGACAGGTAGATGGACACAAACAGAGAAAGGCAGAGAGATAGAACCAGATAGACAGAGACCAAGAGAGACACAAAAAGAGGCAGACAGAGACAGAGGGAGTTGCTGTGGCCAAAAACCATCACCACCCTGGTCATGAACCCCTCTAAACTTTGGCAGTCTCTTAGACATACAGATATATAGTCATGTATAATTGGGCCTTTTCCTGAAAGTTTTCCAACTTTAAAGAAATTGCCTTTAGGAACCCAGAGTCACCTTTACATCACCATGAGGCATTACAGTAGGGCTACAGTAAAAGGATGTTTCCACATATTAATATCATTTCCACTAAAAAACAACTAAGAAATCTTCTAATCTACTTTGATATTTAAAATTCCTTCACAAAAGCTTTTTAAATAGTTCCTCAAATCTATTTCTTGAAGGTCACTTACTTATTGTACTCATGTTTTGCTCGTTCCTTTTTATTGTGAGATAAGAGATTTAGAGCTGGAAGGAACCTTAGAGATTATCAATTTTTCTTAGGATGAGAGGCAGTATGATATGGTAGCTACCTCTGGGCTTGGAACTGTGAGATCTGCAATCCTACCTCAGATATGTACTAACTGTATGAATATGGGCAAGTCACTCAACCTCTCTGATCCTCATTTTCCATATTTGTAAAGTATAAAGAGGGACCATATGACAAAGAGCTGGACCTGTAGCCAGAAAGACCTGAATTCAAATTCTGCCTCTGACATAATGGTTATGCATCCATGATCATATACCATAACCTTACAGTATTATAGGCAACTGTCTCATTCTATCAGTTGCAGAGAAGATTCCGGCTTGCATTGGTAAAGAGAGTTTTTTTCATCTAGCAATTGTTTACACTAATGAAATCACAACCCAGTCCCTAACTCTAAAAATTCTACCTACCTTGCAGAATGGCTGTGAGGAAAGAGTTTTGTAACCTTGAAAGACTCTATAAAACTGGGTTGTTGTTATCATTAATTTTCATTATTATTTTTATTGACTGCTATTAAGTTATGGTCATTTTCCCAAGGTTTCCTTCCACCTATACAATTTCATGGGTTTTTTTTTTCCTTATTTGCAAATATCAAAGCAAAAAGAATTCCACCTTTACCTTCTTCCTTTCCTTTTATGCCAAAAAATTACTCCAGGACTTTGTAACAACAATGTGGCTAGCAGCTGCTGTAAGTGTGTAAGACCCAACAAGACCAGCAATAAGAGCTGCCAGCACAGGTTCTTTGATCTGTTTTTCTAAGGAAAGCAACTTTAAGGGGTTAGCAATCTGACTTTAATCAAACATATATATATCATTTACTTAGTTTAGGGGGAAAAGCCAGCACCCTGAATTTCAGAGACAATACAAACAGAAATTACAAACATACATTATATAAACAGAGCAAATAACACAAACCAGTCTATCCATAGCAATACATAGGTACTAGAGAAGCACCAACATCTGGATTTTCAAGCTGGAGGGCTCTTTAGAATAGCTGCCCAGAGTTTTATCACATGATACTCTTACAGTGAATGAGAGCCCCAAACAAAATACTAACCTCTAAGTTTATATACCCTTTTCAGGGCCTGAAGGCTTTATATCTAGTCAGCAAAAGGGTGTGGGCCTGGGGCTTAGCACCTAGCGAGACTTAATCAAAGGCATTTGATTACTTTAGCATTCTAAAAGAGAAAATAGTAAGAAAAAGAGTCCCACCCTGCTTAGCATTACAGACTTCTTTAATTATGTTTGATTTTCTAAATCAAAAAATTAAAGGCAAATGACTCTAAACATAAAATCTTGGAATATTGGTCAGCTTTTCAAAGATTACTCCATCCCATTACATTTGGTTGAGGCCTGTAATCCACTATTCAAGGGAATGTAGATTTGGGGATAGAGAGATAGGCTAGGAGTCAGGATTCATGAATTCAAGTGCTACCTCTGTGACATACTGGCTATGTTGTCTTAGACTAGCCAGTTAACCTCTCAGTATCCCCAGGTAATTCTCTAACATTATCAGTTATAGAAAAGGTAAAGATATGAATTGATGGAAGTTACTTATGGAGAACTGTGCTGATAAAATCACTGGTCAAAAAAAGAATACATTCCCACTAAAAGTACCCCTTTGCTCTTTTTCACTTTCAATTTAACTCAGTGACTTTTTTCCATTTGCTTTTCATTACCTTCTTCCTGTCTATAGAGTTTTTCCCTTAGGGGAAAGATTGAGTAGTGATTATTATAACAGAATACTAGAAAGCAGTTGGTTTGGACTTTGATCCTCAGCTATAGCCCTAGCTTATCATATGACCTTGGAAAAGTGACTTAACCTTTCTAATCCTACACAGTCAGTATATAAAAACTCACTGATCTAATTGTAAGATACATCAGTGACATACTGTGGTTCCAAGATCTAGGCTTTCCAAGTCAGACTTTCTATTCCTAAATGAAACGTTGAAACAATCCCATCTATTCCTATAAAGACACTGAATAAGAATCTTGCCAAAGTTTCAGCCATACCTTGCTTCTGGTAAAATTTTCTCCAACTTGACTTTCCCAGTCTTCATCCTAGATTTTATTCAAATAAATATCAATTTAATAAATGTGTACTGTTTTTGCCTAATATGCCAAATATGTCAAACAGGGAAGATCATTTGTAAAGAACAACTAGTTCTGAATCTGTCATGTTTCTCTGCTTTCTTTAGTAGTTTAGCATTTCATTCTATTGTTCAGGTTATGAAGAGATATTCATATTCCCAGAACTGGTTGTATTTCAGTGGTTTAAATGTATAGCATTCAGAACCTAATAGAAGGCTATAGGAAATAATTGTTCTTTCTCAAAGTAGTGATAAGTATTGTCTTCTGGTTTAAATAATAAGGTTTGAAAACAGAAAATTGTGTTTTCTGAAAACAGAAAATGTGCTTTAGCTATAATAGAAATGAAAATCAGAATAAGTGTTTTGTCAGTCGTATAACTGAACTTTGGATATGTGGAGGACATAATATTCCATGTAATGAAGCCCTCAACAACTTACCAGCTTTTTGTGACATAGATTTTTAATAAGGTTATAATTATTTTCCTTTGGTTAGTACACATCTGCTCTGACATATGATGGGGTACTTGTGATGGCAGAAACTTTTCGCAATCTTAGACGACAGAAAATTGACATTTCAAGGAGAGGGAATGCTGGAGATTGTCTGGCCAATCCTGCTGCTCCCTGGGGCCAGGGAATTGATATGGAGAGGACACTCAAACAGGTAAACTGCTATTTTGTAAACCATATTTTACTACCGTTTCTTGCTCCACAGGGTCCCAGGAAGACATTGAGGTATATATCGTCAATTCCCCTTGAATACACTTCAGTAAGAGTTCATTTTTGATAAATTCTCCAAATAAAAGAGAATGCCAAAACAGTGTGGGCCTCACATACATTAAAATGTAATTCTTAACTAGGTCTGAAGTATAATGTAACCTTGGGTCAAATTTCTTAAATTTTAAAATCAGATTTAATATACCTTGCTCCTTTTTGAAGAAATATTTTGAGAATGAAATATATTTGCTATTCTCTGAAATTTTAAGAACAAAAGGTGCTTATTAAGAATATAGAGTAAAAGGAAAATTGGAGTTAAAATAACCTTGAATGTGTTTTTTTTTAATTTAGAAGCTAAATTTCAAAGAAACTTAAATTTAAATGATTCTTTGATTATGGGACTTTTAAAGTTTTAAAATGATTGATGAAGGGTCATAACAGGACACAAAAGATATGCTAGAGCTAATTAATCCACATTATTCATAGATAGATGGCTGACATTATGCAATAAATTACAAGCAACAATGTGTTATTCTGACTATATTTGAGAGTAGTGGTAAGGAAGATCCACATAAGTACAAAAGGAATAAAAATTAAAAGAGCAAATGAAATCTTGTTAAGACTTTTAAATGTGTTAAACTTCACAGATGTATAACAAAATTTCAAATTCATGAAGTTTGGCATTACTGTTTCAGATTATACCCACCAATCAGTTCAACTATAGTTGGTAATTTCAATGTTACAGACTGAGCAGTGATGACTGTCTGACAAATGAGCATATCTGTGGTTTTGTTTTGTCTTATTTTCCTTTGATTCATAGGTTCGAATTCAAGGGTTGACAGGAAATGTTCAGTTTGACCATTATGGACGAAGAGTCAACTACACAATGGATGTATTTGAACTGAAGAGCACAGGACCCAGAAAGGTGTGCTTTGAACAATGAAGAGTCTGTGCTTTTTGGTCACAAATTGCATATTTCCATTTCTTAAAAAGATTCCATCAAAAAATATTCTATTCAAACTCTCTTTTCTTTGTGAAGCTTACATGCAATAATGCTTTTATGAAATCTTCTGATGTTAATGTCATTGTTTTAGCGTAGTAGCAGTCTTCAAGCTTTTAGTCATAAAATCATAAAGAAGTCAGGGAATTGTGACTTTTGGGACCTCTGGGAGGCAGAACTAGGAGGAAATAAAAGGTGAGCAAGCAGATTCCAACTCAAAATAAGTAAAAACTTCCTAAAAATTAGAAGTATCCAAAGTAGAATGTGCTATTTCAACAAGTTCCCCAACAAAGGTAGAAAACAACTGCAGTGATGTAGATAAGACTGATAATCTGGATAAAGGTTAGAGTTTATGCTGTATAAGGCCCATTTCAACTCTTAAGTCTATGGCTTGTTTTTAAACTCTGTGTATACTGCCCATAGAAGGTTAATTATGCCTTTTTTAATCAAAAAAAAGAAAAAGATAATGATGTGGTTGAAAAGCCTGGAGAAAGGAATGATGTGAAACAAGTCTAAAAATGGACACAGTGTACACAAGGGGAACACCTATATACTTATATATAGATATACATATATAAATATAAAGTTGCTATAAAAATTTAAAACAATAATGATCTGCATTTTAAATATGCTAAGACGGTTTCAGATTATTGGGTATTGAAGGAGACAAATATCAGTGAAGTATTTAGAAGCTATATGTTGTACTACTTCTTCCAGGGTCTTCTATGAAGGGACTTTTAAATATTTTAGATGATGCACCTTTACTAAAGGCATACCTTATAAGTAACTACATATAATTGAAAAATCAAAAACTGAATGTTTTGATTAACAAGAAGAATTTTTTCTAATACTGATGTTGGGAAGAAAATGTGTTGCAAATAATTGCCATTAAGTATGTATGTTGAATTAGTCATATTTTTCCTAATAGCTGTGCACATTCCCCCTATTGGAAATATACAAGTGGTTTTGAGTAGATGTTTCTTTCTGAGCCATCAGATTGTGTACTTGCGAGAGTTATGAACATAAAGGGTATTAAAGGAACACAGGAACAGGCATGGTGAAAGGGGAGGGGAACAGTGGAAGTCAAGATTCCAAAAGCTCAAGTGGGGTGACAAGAATAGGACCAGGCATTTCCAACAGTAAGTGGTTCAGAAAGCTTTTGACTCCAGAGAATTGCATCAAGGTCACCAGTGATTTCAACATTTCTCTATGGTGAGTACCACATAATAAAGACTTTTCTTATGTGGCTGACTTTATTAGGTATTATTATAATAAACCATTTTTGTAAGTTCAAAGTTTTGTATAAGAACAATCAACATTATTAATATCATCACCTCCAAATGAATTAAGAAACTAAAAAAGAAAATTTGGTTCTATGTGAGCTTAATTTCAGTTCTGCAAGAATCTACTAAGCAACTACCATGTGCCTAACACTGTGCCATTCTCAGAGATACAAAGAACAAAAAATTAAAAACAGTTCATGTCCTCAAGGAACATAATCCTTGAAAGATCTTATAATTTGAGAAAGATACAGTGACATAGATAAATATTTACTTTTTTACTGGATCTGTGGTTTCTTTAGTGTAAAAACTCCTGGTAAGAAATTTCCTCCAACAATGCAAATTAGCAATGTTATTTGCACCTTACACACTTGACAAGTTTCCTGGGATGCCAGAAGATTCAGTGACTTTCCCTGGGCCACATAAATAGTATGCAGCAGAAGTAAGATTTTAACTCATCTTTCTAATTCAGAGACTATCTCTCTATTTAAGTTTCTCAACCACTTGCTTATTAAGTTCAAAATACTCTCATGTACCAGCTTTGAACAACATTATAAGTGAGATATTTTGAGAACTTTTTGAGCCACAAGTAGTATTGTGCTCTATAATATACAGGTATCAAAACACACTGTCTCCAACCACAACACTCCCCCGTGTTAAAATTAGAATATAATTGGGATTAAAATGTAATTGGAAAATGTGTAACAAAGTAAATAAAAATACAACAAACATAGTTAATGTTAACATGTGGTTTTCTAAGTCAATATATAGCACACAGAGATCCTTATGTGCCATTAATGGCCACCTTCTATTTGTTTGACACCAATGCAATAGGACTGGAAGAGTTTGAGTAGAAGAAGAGCTTTTTAAGTGTTCTAAAGTTTATTGCATTGGATCATGACTGATAAGAGCTCATGTATGAGCACTCAAGGAGTTTTCCATAGCATTGTAAATTAACCTATTTTACTTTGATATGTCAATATTCACAGGAAAGACCAAAGAAAGGGGAACATTCTATTGAGTTGATTTTTACAATTCATAAAGTGCCCCCTGATTTTTTTTTCTTTCATTTCTGTTGAAAACCAACCAATGAACAAGAATTAATTAAGCAGCTAAGGTTATCTAGACATTGTACTAAGCATTTGTAACAGCAAGGCAATAAACACAACATCAACAATAATCATGAATATGCCTGTGTAGTTCTGTATCGCAAAGTAGGAAAGACTCTCCACATAGAAGGTAAAAGAAGTAAAACATTTATTCAGACACCAGAGAACCATATCACATAACCAGGCAATCTGCTCCCACAACCAGTGAGCCCACTTTATCATAACAGCAAGGAACTTAAAACACAATATCACAACATGGAGCTTTGCCATCCCAAAACCTCTCCAACCCCCTGCTGGGGCCTTCCCAAAAACTCACAGTACAGCTATCACAGGTCATCTGTCTTTGCCTTAGCTCTAACTATCATGACAGCCATTAGCAGCCATAACAGCTCTTTCTCAGCATTTCCTGTGATACAGCTTCCTTTTCCTCTCAGTAAGCTTCCCCCACTACATGTGACTTAGGCTTCCTGTGATGTAATCAAGTCACATGGCCTGTTAATGGGTGGGAAAGATCTTCAAATCTATATTGCTATTACAGCATTGTGCAAAGCTTCAAAAAATTTGAAAGATATATTAATATGTTTTCCTGCCATAATCATTGTAGCACAGCAGACATAGGATTGTAGGATCATGTAGTTAGAGCTGATCAGACTTTAGAGATCATCTCCTTCAACTTTCTTACTTCCAAAATGAAGAAAAAGCCCCTGAGAAGTTATCTGAAAATAGCATCTTCAGTCTTTTGTGGATTAGTGTATTTCTCAGCATCATCATTATGTATATCAAATGTGATATTATATACAGGATTGTAAAATTGAAATGACAAAAGACTGCCTTCCCTGTGTATTGGCTCAGGTTCTTCCATGACTGTTCTTTAAGAATAATTCCTGATATGAGTTTATGTTCTTGTCGTTTTTTCTCTCTCAGTCCCCTCAAATTTTAGTCAATTGGAAGTTCTACTTAATAGAGGTTTTAGTGTATTTATATCTCTATTGTTAAACTTGGGCACCAGTTTTGGGCTGTGCTTCTTGTCTTCCAAGATGTTTTCCAGTATAACAGAATGACACTATAATCATAAGTCTTTCTGAGAGGTATCCAGCATCTTCTGCTTTCTTGTGACTATGTTCTTAAAAGTACGTGTGTAAGAAGATGAGCAAGATGTTAAGGGTGGCTTTGTAAAGTCAGCAGACAGCCACTCACTAGCAGTTAGACTGAAGAAGACAGTTTACATTTCTGCCTTTCCTTGAGACATCTTATACATAGCTAAAGATACCACTGTAGAAACAGAACTAAAAGTATTCCCTAACAGCTGCTAACTCAGCAATACCCAGACATTATTCACTGACAGACAAAATAAAAAGCCATAGCAAGACTAGCATGTGATTCAAAAAAGTAGCTGACCAAGTGTGGTGTCAACATAGTGTCTCTTGCAGACTAAGCTAAAGGTCTTTGGGATTTTTTGGTTCAATTTTTGATGTGTGTTTAATATTTGGAGGTGCCACAAGCAGCATACCCAATTTATTAAATGCTCCAAAAAAGATACTTGACTAAGTGTCAGGAAACCAGAGTTCTAGTCTCCACCTGGCTACTGACTAGTGGTAGGGACACTGAATGTGGTAACAAAAAATTGGAGGTTGAAACATGGTTCTTGTACTTAGGATTTGGATAATGTTATTTAATACCTCCAGGCCTAAGTTTTCTCATCTGTAAAATGATGAGGTTGGACTAGGTGAGCTATAAGGTGTCCTCTAGCTTCAAAAATTCAATGATTATTTTTATAACACACTGAACATCCAGTAGCAAAGGAATAAAGTCATGGAATGTACCTAATTGGGCTATTGATTGCATCAGAGTTTGGTTGGCTGAAGTCCAGGACATCATGGTATTAATGACTTCATACCAGGTACAGCTAGAACTGAGTGATTCAGGCTTTGCTCTAGGCTGCCAAAATTTAGAGGGCATTCATAACACTCACACTCCTTTTGCTATTTAGAAATCACCAAGCTTAGCACTAAGTAAAAAGTAAAATTAAGGAGAACCCTCCTAAATCCTCTTAGTGGGGATGTATCCCCAATAAAGGCTTTGCTGCATCCCAATTTCCCCATCTCCACATGAATTGCCATAGGTACCATAATTGCTTATTATCATTCTACAGATCAGATTTTTAGACTTGTTTTCTTATCATCACTGCACTTCCTAAGTTACCTCATTTTTAAAATCCAATGCCTAAGCTGTTATATTGTGGCAAATTAATTTAGTGTGCCAACAGACCAATCTAAATACATAAAACTGACACAGAAACACAACACAGAAAGAAAGAAGGTAGGAAGGACAAAAAGGAAAAATATGACAGATCATATATGAGAAAAAGTTAAGATTCTTCATGCAAACTCATGAGTGATTTCCACAGCAATATCAGAAGACAGATTACTCTGCAGTCAGAACTACAATGTCCAGTTGTTGTTTTTTAAGATATCATTCAGTTTGTGAGGCAAAGACAGTGAAAGCAATAGGCCCTGAAAAGAAAAAAAAATCAGCCAAACAGCTTGAAATACCATGTACCTTGGTCAGGAAGGAACAGCAGGTCACACTGACTTTTCAGTCCCATATAAATAGTCATACTGTCACCAGTAGAATCTTGAACTGAAAAGACAATTGTAAATTTTATGCAGCAAATACAAAGCTATAGAAAAGAGCATGAGTGATGGAAAAGGGAGATGGTAATAAATAACAACAAAGTCCAATAGGGTTTCCTGAAAAGAATTATTTCCTGGAATATTGAAATGCGATTTAAACAGAACCCGAAGCCTGAGAGGAAAAGGCTACAGAGAGCAAGTTGGAAAAGTGATACACAGTAGATCTTCACGATCAGATGGGATTAATCTACATATCTTGAAAGAAATATGAAGTATGAAATAGGGTAGACCTATCTGTCTCTGCATTTCTATAGCAACTACCAACGTGGGCATTCTGTCAGGAATATTAAGCTTTAAAAATGAGCTACCTTAGGAAATGCGGTTATGGTGAGGCTGGGCAATATGTCTGAAAAGTGAGTAATCATTCTTATAAATTGAAAACTTGCTGACATGGGAGCTATCTTTGAAAGCAGATCTTAGAGACAACCCATCAGTTTATCTGACTTTCTTTTCCAAGGAAATTGAGAGTCTAATTAAGCCAACTAGGTATTTCTGAAGCCCCAGCTCCTAAGAACTGCTGAATTTCCCTGAGTGCTGAGGACACAAGGAGAAATGGTGCAGTCCTACTCTGGCTCTGTGACAAAGAGCATAAAAGACAATGAATTGATTACAAGATCTGCTTAGGATTCAAATTTGGAGCTAACCTAGAAAGGGAATAAACTTGTCAGGGCAATTGTGAATTAGAACAAGCCTCCAGAGGACCCACCTAGACTCCAGAGGGGATTAAGAATTTCCCAGAGTCCCAGAAAGATAGGAGGAAGTACAATGGCCCTAGCAGATTTATCCTTGGCTATTTTTGTCCATATGCTTGCCTACATTCCCCTCTGTTAGGGGACCAAAAGAAACGTAAGATTGCCCACCTTCATTTATTGATTCAGGCATCTGAAATCACTTTTCACCCATTTTCATGGTTTAATGGAGGTAGGCAATCTTTGAAGGTGATCCTTCAGGCAAGTTATACATGTTGCTAGGCCTCCCCTTCAATGCTGCCATAGATTCTAAGTCCACTTTCTTCTCTTGCCACTGATGCCCATATTTCTAGTCTCCGTTAATTCTCCAGCCCATTTACACAATTTTCTCTAACCAAGCAAGCCCACTATGCAAATATGGAGAAGCACACATATGGAGGGCCCCTGAACTTCCCTTGTTGTCTTGAAAGATCCTGGCTGAACACAGACGAGAAAGTATCAGGTGTGTTGTTTCCTTATTTTAATTAACTGGCCTTCAGAAATGTGCTTCCATAGCATAAGTATGGATTTCCAGGGGTCATTTTTAAATAGGGAATATCAAGTCCTTGCCAACATTTGGGGGTATTTCTAGAAAAAGAGCACCAACTCTAAGGCTCTCCAGTGATAGAAACTCAATCTTGGAGACCAATTGCTTTTTGTATCAGGATCTGAATATAGTAAGAACTTCATCGATGATGAGACAACATCTGAATGGCACCCCATACTTGGAATGTAGTCAGCATCACAAAATCCTACTATCTGGGTAGTGGTCCTACCCAAGAAATAGCTGTCAGGAAATGACTGACAGTTTTCTCCCAAGAACAAGTAGAAAGAGAATGGTCTCAAAGGCAAAAGTGCCTTTAAATCAGGTTGTACGTAATATTACCGAGCAAAGATCAGATTCTTTTAAAATGATTCACATGGACGACTATACATCAGCAAGCTGCTAAGTTAATATTCATTCTTGAATCAGCAACAAGCCATAAGTATCACAATAAATAATAACGAAGGTTTTCTACTCTTTAACTACAACCTAGAAAGGGAAAGATAAAAGTATTTACATAGCTCCTCCTATGCTCCAGACACTTTACTAAGCACTTTTTTTTTACAAATATTATCTAATTTGATCTTTATAACAACTCTAGGAGGTAGGTACTATTGTCATTCCCGTTTTACAGTTGAAGAAAGGTTAAGCAAGACAAGCAAAGATTAAGTGACTTGCCCAGGATCACATAGTTAAGAAGTATTTGGGGTTGGATTTGAATTCAGATCTTCTTGACTCCAGGCCCAGCATTCACTCAATCCACAGCACCACCAACTTGTCTTCTATCATCGTCATCATCCCTGACATTTATAAACTACCTATTATGTGCTCTACAATTCTTATCTTATTTGATCTTCACTAAAACCCTTGTAGGTAGGTAGTATTATTATCCACATTTTACAATTAAGGAAACTGAAGCAAATAGTAGTTAAGTGACTTGCCCAGGGTCACACAGCTAGTAAGTATTAAGATCAAATTTGAATTTAGACCTTCCAAATGCTCTATCCACTGTACCACCCTGCTGCACATATACACATACATAAACACACACACGCACAAATATATATCACACAAATGTAGGCTAAACAGTTCAGTGCAATACATACTCGGACAGCTTTAGAGTCAGAAGTCCTGCCTCTAATAATTAGCTACTTGACCCTAGATAGGTCTTAGCATGTCACCCTGCCTATTCGATAAACTTCAGTGACTCCCTATTACCTTGAGGATCAAACATGAAATTCTCTCACATTTAAAGCCCTTTGCAGCCTAGACCCCCTCCTTTCTTTTCCAGTCTTTTATACCTTACTTCCCTCTAGGAACTCTGTAATCCAGCAACACTGACTTCCTTGCAAAAGACATTCTATGTCCCATTTCCTGAATTTTTACTAGTTGTCCCCATATCTGGAATTCTCTCTCTCCTTATCCTTGTTTCCTGACGTCCTTGATTTGCTTCAGGTCCCAGTTAAAATCTCACCTTCTGCAAGAAGTCTTTCACTATTACAACTGCCTTCCCTTTGAGATTATCTCCAATTTATGCTGTATTCATCTTTTTTGTATATATGTTTGCATTCCTTGAGAGCAAGAATTGTTTTTGTACTTTCTCTGCATTCCCAATGCTTAGCATAGCACCTAACACATAGTAGGTGTTTAATAAATCTTTGGGCAAGTCACCTACCAGCTCAATGCTTCAGGCTTCTCTCAAATGCTTCAGGCATCTCTCGAAGTCTATAAATTACAAGGAAGTTGTGGATAAGTAGAGGAGTTTCCACACTAGGAGGTACCTATGCAGAACTATCACATATATAGAACAAAAATAAATAAATCTATGTAAACTTTATATTGAACCTATCTCACTGGGTGCCTTTCAGAATTTAAATAACAATATAATGGTGAGTTCTTTATTATTGTTGTTTTAATTACTCAGATGTTTGTGTAAGTTATAGTACCTGTTCCTGACATTGTTGCAGGGTTCTCCTTTGTTTCTGTAAACTTTGTTTCTGTAAACTTTAGAAGTTTATTTGGGAAAAGCAGTACCCCAAAAAAACTTTTCAAACAAAATAGTAATTCCAAACAAGTAGAGCACATTCATATATTTATTAGAGCAGTGAGTTTTCATAATCACATCAGTCAACTCAGGAAAAATGAGTAATAGACACTGAATATAAACCTGTTTGGAGCTACCAAAATGTATATTATACTACTCTTAGAAGGATTGTCCAAGGAATATTTCCCTTTGAATCTTACCTTCTCTTATAAAAGATGTGATTTTTTTGTCTTCTGCATTGGGTTAGGGATCAGGGAGGGTTTGTCTCTCAGTCTAGCAGAATGCTATTAACCACAGATACTCTGTGTACTCTTCATTCAACTTTATCAGTACTGAAATGGCACTAGAAGGTCCCTTCAGCTGGAGAATGTGGGACTAACTCTATAAAACATGGCACTTTAGAAACAGAACAAGTGAGATGTTGAATAAAAGATAGGCATCCACTTCAGTTTTGAGTCTATGGTACTTTCAATATTCAGTGAAATGTTCCTGGGGAAAATATTAATAGATCTACACCAGAGGAAACAGATACCAATTGTGAAGCAGGAAACCCCCCACTGATTAGTAAAGTAACTAGCTGTTGTTTATGGATTTAAAAACACACCTTTTCAAAAAGTATAATTCCCCATTTCTGAACCAATTGATTTATGGCAGATTCAATAGGAGAACAGGAGGGAGTATCAGTGAATGAGCAGGATGTAGTGTTTTGTCTGAATTAATGATTTTTCCCTCAGAGGACAAGCATAAAATGAATATTGGTGCTGAATCCAGGACAATACATGTACATCCTAAGAGACTCCGAAAAGGGAACATAAGTGATGAGTAGTAGGTAGAGTGCTAGACTTGGATTTGGGAAGGCAGGTTTTGAGTTCTGCCTCAAACAATTAATAGTCTGTGACCCCAGGAAAGTCATTTAACTTCCCTCAGGCTCAATTTCCTCATCTGTAAAATAGAAATAATGTTTTATAGCACTTACTTCACAAGTCATTAAGAGGATCAAAGTTAGAAATTGAAGACTCCTCTCATTCTGTGGTCACCTCTAAATTATTTACCACTTTTCCTTGACATAATACCATTAAACAGTTTATCCATAATTAGTCAAGATCTCTATCAGAAAATGTGCAGACACATATACAGAGGACTCTGAGATTTGCCTATTTTGGAGTCCTGTTGTCCCTGAACCTATTCTAAGGTGAATCTACTCTAGGGTAAAACATTTCCACATTAGTCATTTTGTGAAATAAGAAGAAAGAGAGAGAGAGAGAGAGAGAGAGAGAGAGAGAGAGAGAGAGAGAGAGAGAGAGAGAGAGAGAAAGAAACAAAGAAACAAAGAAACAAAGAAAGAAAGAAAGAAAAAGAAAGAAAGACTATATGCTTCAGTGTGTATTCAGACAACATCAGTTCTTTCTCTGGAGTCAGATAGCATTTTTCATCATGAGTCCTTTGAGATTGTCTTGGATCATTGTATTGTATTGTGAATAGCTAAAGTATTCACGGTTCTTCAGTGTACAATATTGCTCTAAACTGTACACAATATTCTCCTGGTTCTGCCCACTCACTCTGTATTAGCTCATATACATCTTTCCAAGTTTTTCTAAAATCATCCTGTTTGTCATTTCTTATAGAACAATGATATTCTGTTATAATCACATACCACAACTTATTCATCCATTCCTTAATTGATGGACATGCCCTCAATTTTCATTCTTTGCCACAACTAAAAGAGCTGCTATAAATATTTTTGTACATATAGATCTTTTTCCTTTTGTTTTTTATCTCTTTGAGATATAGACCTAGCAGTAGTATTGCCAGATCAAAGGGTACACACAATTTTATAGCCCTTTGGGCATAGTTCCAAATTAGCACCTACTCTTGTAAGTTAGTCTTACAGAGATTCCTGGTGCACTGAGAGGTTAAGTGACTTGTCCTTTTTCACACAGCCAGTATATATAAGAAGCAGATTTGAGCCCAGGTCTTCCTGACATTGACTTTCTATCCACTAACCCATGTTGCCACAAAAATATATACAGAGTAACCACAAAGTAATTTGAGGAAAGAAGACTAAGTGGAAAGATTAGGAAAGGCTTCTTTTCTAGTAAGCATCAGCTAATTTGGCAAAGATAGGGACTTTGTGTAGCAGAAGTGAGAAGCATTCCTGGCTTAGGGGACAGCACATGGCAAGGATTACCATGCATGAGAAAGAGTAAATAGGATTGTTTGGCTGGAACATGATGAGTGAAGGGGGTAAGTGGCACTAGTTTGGAAAGATAGTTTGGAATTGGGGTGTGAAGAGTTTTTTAATTTCAACAAAAGATTTTGGATTCTAGAGAAAATAGGGATCCCCTAGAGTTTCTTGAGTAGGGAAGTGACATGATCAGTCAAGTTTTTTAGTAAACACAAAATTAAGACACAGAGCCATGAATCAGAACTTATAGACATCAACATCTAAACTCAAGTTAAAGACAGCCTAATAGGAATTCTGACCACAAGACACAAGACAGTAGAAAAAGATGCTCAAGTTACAGTCATAGGATCTAAGTGCCAATTCTGCCACTCACTGCCTGTGTGGGTTCGAGCAAGTCATTCATTCAGGCAAGTCTTTCTTGGCCTTGATTTTTTTTCTTCTTGTATCTAGTCTCTTTTCTCTTTGATTCCCCCTCTATACATATGGCAAAATATTCTTACTAATGCACAGATCTGAAAATGTAATTTCTTTTATCAAACACTTTCAGTAACTCTATTGCCTATTGAATAATAATATTGACTCCTTAGCCAGGCACTCAAATCCTTCCCAACATGATTTTTAACCTACTCTTTCAGCTTTCTTTCAGACTTATCTTAAAAATTAAGGGGATTGGAATATTTGACCTCTAAGGTTCCTTCCAGCTCTAGATATATAATCTAAAAAGTTTAGGCTATATAGCAAATTACTTGCTGTGTCAAGGAGATGTAATGGGAGGGAGGGAAGGAGAGAATTTGGAACTCAATTTTTTTAAATTACATGTAATTGGAAAAACTAAAATATTCAAATTTGAAAAAAAGTTTAGGCTAAATTATGTTCTACCCAAAGAAATCCATTAATAAATAGCACAGAGGAAGGCAAAATTCTATGAAGGGACAATTCCTAAGGAGCTTGGGAGCCATGGGCTTCATTCAAGCACTAGCTGCACAAGCTGTCTTTTTTGAGCATTTGGACAATGTGTTTGTCACATCTCTGCTTTGCTTAATTAGCTCCAGCTGCAATTTCAGGAAGGAATAGATATAACTCACAACTATAGATTTCAATGAGTTTCCAGTTCATCTATTGCCAGATCTATGGTGTCTGCTAGTTAGAGGAATAAGGCAAGACAGTGAGAGTCTAAGTCAAAGTCTGGCAACATTATCTATGCAAAATGGTGAGGCACGGGACATGGTTGAGAAGTAAAGAGAAAGATGCAAAGTAGACGTGTCTAGTCAAGCCAAATGGTGATCTTTTACTGCCATCAAGCTGAGGAATACAGATTCAAAGTGTCAAAGAAGAGTCAAAGTAGGAGCAGCACCATTTTGGAATGGGAGGAGGATGGTGTTAAAGAAACAAATTCAATCAGGCCATATGCATGGGAGCAGCAGTTATGCTTTACTTAAGGGTTACCAGGAGCCATCTGCTTTTCAAACTTCCTTTGTCCATGGATGGCCAATAAGCCTCCTTAGACATGTAGTCAAGTATTTATGGCGTTAGATAATGTCCAGATAATTTTCCTGTTTATATAATATGCTGACTCATCTAACATTACTGAAGATAAAACCAAGGTGTTTTTTGATTCATTCTTCAAATGTCAACCAAGAATTTTGAATTTGACGAACAAATCATTTCTTTGCTTCCTTATTTTTGAATGATGATATTTCAGACTAGCTTTGTAGAATAAGCAAGATCAAATGAAGATTAAATAAAATGATATATGTAAAGTAAACCTTAAAATTCTATGTATTCATTAGGTAATATTATTGTTTCTCTTGTTAACAAGGTAAGAATCTGTTTACTATAGCGCTAAACCATGAAATTAACATTTTATTCAAATGTCCAAAAACTTATATAAAGCAAAGATGACCCTTAAAGTATTTGTCAATGGACCTGATGAAAATAGGTGGGAAGGACTTTAATATTCTTTCTTCTTCTATTACATTTTATTTTATTTTTTATTATAATGTGTATTTGGGGAAGAACTATAAGTGCATTGCTGGAAACAAACAAATGTTTATACTCTCTGATGTTAGTTATGTTGTAGGTGACAGAAATGGCATAAATCATATGTCTTGATTTCACTAAGTCCTTTGATGAAGAAAGCTTCTATAAATAAGGTGAAGAAATATGATCTAGATGATCTAGAACCACTCATAGGGTGGTTTAATTGGGCCTAAAGATTATAAATTGATGGATTAATGACAATATAGGGATAGACTAAATATCATAGGGTATTGGTATAGGAATAAGAAGACTGATTCTAGTCCAATTAGTAGCCATGTAAACTTGGAAAAGTTACACTTTTTCTAGGCCTTAGGTTTTCCAAACATAAAATGAGCTATCTGGACTTTGTGGTCATCTGATCCCTAAAATTCCATCCAGCTACAAAAATTAACAATACCATGATTTCTTGCATCATTCCACTGATCTCAGCTTTTGTTTCTGTCCAGTGCAACATTTTAATCAATGATTTGGATAATGAGACAGAAGGCATGTTTATCAAACTTGCATTAGAAATGACTGATAGATCACAAGGTCCAAATTCAGAAAGACTTCAACAGGCCAGAATGATGGATTCAAACTACTGGTATTCAATTCAGCAAACATTAAAGGCCTGTCAAGCCAGACAGGCAGCTAGACCTGAAATCAGGAAGTTCAAATCTGGCCTCAGACACTTACTAGCTATGGGACCTTGGGCAAGTCACTTAACCAAGTTTGCCTCAGTTTCTTCATCTGTACAAGAAGGTGGAGAAGGAAGTGACAACCTACTCCAATATCTTTACCAAGAAAACCCCAAATGGGGTCATAAAGTCAGACATAACTGAAAAATGACTAAACAACAACAATAATCCAGACATTATATTAGAGATACACAAATGAAAAACTATGCAACCTCTGTCTTCAAGGACCTTACAATTTAATGGGGAATATATGACATATACCAATAAGTATGATTTGAGATAGAATGAGATAGGGACAGATTAGAGAGCCAGATGAAGCAATGAGAATGAAACGAAATGAACATTTGAGAAGAGAGAGTTCATTTTATCTGGCTATATATGGAAAAGTTTTATGGAGGAAGTGACACCTGAGTCTTGTAGGAAGACAAAGATTTCAACAAACAGAAATTAAAATAGTACCTTCCAGGCGTGGAAGACTCCCCGAGTGAAGAGGCAATTGGGTGTAGCAGGACACTGTCTTGTATATCCTTATATCTTTATCAACTAGAAGATAAAGTACGTCACTTAAGAAGAGTATAAAGTAAAGCTGAAACAGTAGGCTAATGCCAGACTATGAAGGACTTGAATACCTAGCTAAAGAGTTTGCATGTCAATCTATAGGCAATAGGGAGCTACTGAAGGCATTTGGTCAGGAAAATTACATTTTCAGACCTGTACATTAATAAGAATATTTTACCATATGTGAAGAGGAAAGGACAAGATGGAAAAAAGAAGAATCAGAAAGTTTTCTCAATAATCTTGACAGAGTTGATGAGGGCTTGAGCTGGGTTGTAGTACTATAAATGGAGTGGAAGAAACTCTGGACTATTTATATATAGTAGATACTTAATAGACATTTTAAACTTAATTGAGTAGAGTTCTGTACTCTAGGGCTGTTGCAATGTAGGATCATGAGATCATAAGATTGTATAGTTAAATCTGGAGGAGATTTTTGATATCATCTAGCCTAACCCCCTGTCTTTACAGATGAAGAAACTGAGTTCCAAATAGCTCATGTGACTTGCCCAAGGTCACACAGAGAGTGACAGACATGATTCTAACCCAGATCCTCAGATTCTAAAAAACCCATTCTCTTTTCAGTATACTATACTGCCTCTCCTATATCTGGGCTGCCATATGAAGTGATGAGCTCTTCAATTATGAAAGGGTTTTAAAAGAAACTGTATGATAATTCTAAGAAATGTTGTAAAGAAGATTCCTTCATTGTGTGGAAGATTATACGAGATGCCCTTCAAAATCTCTCCTTAATTTTGAAATTCTATTGTCTATGTTAAAAGATAAAGATAGCTAGAAAAGGGAGAAAATAGAACTCATAAATCATACTTAATCACAGATTCTCACATTTGGAAGATACCTCACAGGCTATTTAATCCAACTAGTACTTGGAAAAGGATCTCTTCTATAGTATACCTGACATACATGAAATATAATCAACATATAAATATATACATATATAACATATATGTATATATGCCAGCAAAATATTAGCCAAATATATATTTTCAGGTCAGTTTTGCATGAGGGTGATTGCAAATGCATCCTTTTTTAAAGTCAATGATTTGTAGAAAATTGTGACATTTCATTTTTCAAAGGAAACATTAAATGAGAATTTAACACCTTTGAAATTATCCCATTAAAATGAAAATATTGCCAACATTTTAATTCTTACAAATTGTATTCATAATGTCTTTAGCCCTCTAGATAAGATATATGCATATTCACTTGTTAGTTCTCTTTTTATTGCTTTTGAAATGCCCATAAAATTGTCTTAAATTTCAAAATATTGAGTGAACAGGCCTTTACAGTATGACAATATTTTGAATTTAAATGTCATTTTTCCTTTTTCTACAATTTTTACTATTTTTCTGACTGAAATTCCTGAATGAAAACCTCTCCAATCCATCTCCCATAGAGGTGCTAAACCAGGGGTGGAGAACCTGCTGTCTCCAAGGCCACATGTGGCCCTCAAGGTCCTCAAGTATAGCCCTTTGACTAAATCCAAACTCCACAGAAGGGATTTGTCAAAGGGCCACACTTGAGGACCTAGAGGTCCTCATGTGGCCTTGAGGCCGCAGATTCCTTACCCCTGTGCTAAACTAATACTCCTAAAGTGTAGGACTGACCATGTCACTATCTTTCTCAATAAAGTCACTTATCTCCCTATACCTATAGGATCAAACATAAGATTCCTTTCTTTGACGTTTGGAGTCCTTCATAATCTGTCTCCAATCTGCTTTCCAGGTCTTTAACACTTCAACCCTTTTACACGCTATTGTCTATTGAAACTGGCCTTCTTGCTATTCTTCATATAAAACATTTCATCTCCTATACCTGTTCGTTTATGCAAACTCTCATCCATGACTGGGATACATTCCTTCCTCACACTTTCCCCTTTGAACCTTTCACTTCCTCAAAAGCTTAACTTCATCTGACATTTGCTGATCCCTTCATCTTCCCCCATAAATTACCTTGTGTTTATTTGCATATATACATGATAGATATTTTCCTATGATAGAACGTAAGCCCTTGAAGGCAAAAGTTGTTTCATTTTTGTTGTTGTTGTATCCCCAGCACCTGGAAAAATGCCTGATAGACACTAGCTAAGTTCATGCAGATCACTGATTGATATAGCTAAGGGAAAGTCACTCTGCCTTGTTGGTACAGATAGGTACCAGAATTATAAAGTAGTTCATGTATTAAAATCCTGCTTCCTCTGTACTTTTAAAAATCTGCCTTTTTCTGAGGTCCAATGATTTATTCCTTTAAATTTTGTCCTAAAGTTGCTTACATTGTATTTTACAGGTTGGTTATTGGAATGATATGGATAAACTAGTTCTGATTCAAGATGTACCTACACTTGGCAATGACACTGCAGCTGTTGAAAATAGGACAGTTGTTGTAACCACAATCATGGTAAGTTTTTGTCTGTGTATTTATTATTCCTTTCTGTTGGGAGACTGACAATCTTCCAGGTATGGGTAATGGGGGGGGGGGGGGGTCACAGCTGTATTTTAGTGGCTTGTTTTATTTATAATATTCTCTTCATTCAGAATCTATTTGTTCCCAAGTTTGAGTCAACTCATTCCTTTTATTTGTATTGTCTTTTGTTCTATCATCATTCTCTGTAATAACATTGAAAATTTAAAATGGATGCAGTAAAACTCCAGATGAAAATCTGTAAAATGCACAGATCCCTAAAAGACAAAACAGCTGAAAAGTCAATAACAAAAATTCAATACCTTCAGTGTTTCTGTAGTGCTTTTAAAACATCAATGTAATAATAGTTTTTATGCTCAAAATTATCATTTTCAGGTAGTTTAATAATCTATAGGATTTGCATTGTCTGATCATAAGACTAGAGAAACCAAATCTGGACTTTAATGGACATGTTTTATATGAGTGTTTATTGAAGCCAATTTGCTTAGGTTCATATTTATTTTTTAATGTTAACATAACTGTTTTTTTCTTCACTGGTTATTTTTCTCATTGACCAATCCATACTCACACCATTATTCACTGACTTGCTCTTGGGAATTGAGCAAAATGCAGCTGCTTCATTATGTCACTTCATAAAATGAGAAATTCTCTAGATTTCAAAGCTCCTTTCTTCAAAGAGAGTCTTGTGAAATTACCTTTTAAATAATAGACTATCTTACATTTTTCCTTTCTGAAGTCAAACATGCCCTTTAGAGTGAATGCTTGTCAAAGCAGACCAGCAAAGGGTGACCTTTTCCTGTCCAGTTTTAAAGTTTTACATCTCAGCTTGCTGCACTTTTCACCTGTCTCATTAGACAAGATATATATATATATTTTTAATCATTTATGGGAACAATCTACCTTAAATGAGATGAAAACATATTTAGGTAGCTTAGTGTTTTTCAGTAAGGTTGACCTATTTCCTAAACTGATCTTGGAGTGAAATAGGAAAATACTGGAAAATGCTTTAGTGACACTTTCATGGTTTCACTGTGTTACAGTTCCCTCTGTGTTACATCACCAGTTAGGGATGTAATATGTCATGTCATTGATTTCAAGATTATCTTTTGAGGATGCAAATCAACAACAGCAATTGTGTTTGTGGCAATGTGAGATATGTAACTTCTATCCTAACTGTAATATTTGCATGGACTTTAAAAGCCATATATATATTTCTTTTCCTAAAAAAAGACCCAGTAATGGAAAAATCATACTTCAGTACAGTCCTCCTCTTTTCAGCCTCTGATGAAGAATCCTATTTTAAGAAATTGATCAAGAAAGAAAGAGTTCCACGATGCTGCGAACATTCCTAACTAAGGCTCGAGTCTTATTCTCCAATATAGTAAACTTAAACTAATTTTTCATGTGGATTATGGTTCTTCACTGGATGACCAGGCCCTCGACCACCAAAAAAAAAAGTTCTGTGACCATGCTGAATTATCTAAAACAGATGAAGAATTGACCTTCATCCTTATCAAGAGAAGAAATGGATGTTGAATGGGAATCATTTAGTTAAAAGTTTCTGTCATCCCCATGTCTTTAAATGAGGTCACTGTACATTCATTATGTATATATGCCATTCATAACTCCAAGCATAGCTAAAACAAGTAAATACATATGAATTTGTGTGATTGTTTCCTGATCAAATACAATCTTTCAAACACACACATTTTTGAAATTTTGCCTGTTTTGTCTGCAATGAAGCATTTTAATGTGCTTGATAATTATTATCTAGAGAATAACCTTCCTTATTACCCCTACTGTTCAAGGGACTACAGCTATAAATCTAAAAACCAGGGGGCTGAATGATTTTTGCCCAGCATGTTTAGATTTCCTTGCAGCATGTCACCTGTAAGTTAATAAAAAGTAATTTTAAAAAGACAAGTGTGTTATCTATATGTGCATATAGTACTACCTGGGTATAAATTCTGTTGATTGGCAGTACTACCATCATTGTTGTTATGAACATAGTGCAAGACCAATGTTTATCTGTATATTATTCATACTTGAAATATACTTAGTATTCACAAGTTAATAACCAAGTAAACTACAGATAATATTTTATTAATGGACACTCCTGAACCCATAGTATTGGTCACTGTATTTTGCTTTTGTTGAAAATGCTATCCAGGGACCCATGACATCTCCCATACCCTTCTTCATATTGAAGGAAATACAGATGAATGAGATATTGGAGAACCACATGTAATAACCCCTCCAACTCCATTGAAAACCATCTGAGAAAGATAAAGATAGTTAATTTTTCTTTTTTAATGAGTAAGACACATATCTAGCCATATTAAAAAGTTAAAGATTGTATTGCATGGCCAATATTTTTTCTGAAATACTGTACACAGTCTTGCTACTCTTTCTTTTGCCTTTCCCTTCTGTATCTCATTTGTGTGCTGTACTGCTAGATAATTTTATTGTTAAATAAAAAACTGTTGAGAAATTAGCTGTTGTGCCCAAACAAAATGTGGTGTTTAGCTTTTTATACTTCTAAAATGTCATCTTTGATCAGAGTACAATGTCAGTTTTTCTCTATAATGGGATCTTCGTTTTATTACCTGGGTGAAACATCTAAGAAAGAATGATAGAAAGATCTCAGGTACCCAATTTTTCTAAAAGAAGTCTTATTCCAAAATTTCCTAAATTTTAAGCCTTAAGTATTGTAAAATTGCAACTTTTATAAGCCTGTGACCATTATTGATGTAACACTAAGTGACAAAATAGTAATTCATATAGACTATTTGAGTCAGTAAGTTTTGATCCTATGTCTGGTGAAGTAGGTATGATTTGATCATGGGGTGTTAGAGCTAGAAAAGAGCTTAGAGATGATCTAGCCCAACTCCTCACCACTACCACCACCCATGGCCACCATTTTATAAATAAAGTGAAAGCCAAAGATATGAAGCAACTTGTCTCATAGGTTATAATTAGGAGGGCAGGAATCTAATTTAGTTGAAATCAGGGTGGGGAAGGGAGAGGACAGGAAAGACTACTGGTAACCTCAAAGTATTCTCTCCATGAGTTAATTTGGCCTCTTCAGAGAAAATGAGCTATTACAGCCAGATCTTTCCCTCCACCTCCAGTTTCACTTAATTTAAATTATTTTTTATGGAAAGTCAGTACACTAATTCATCATATTCTTAAAATAGAGTAACATGGAACAAAATACCATGAAACCAAATTCAGTGGCCTACAATTTTCTAAAATCAAAGTTAGTTCTGAGAATGTTTAAATAATATAATTTGACATAGTTTGATCTCAACTACATAATATATTTTTATATGAACATGATAGACACAATGCAAGTCACATACATGCTAGTGCAGATAATGATTTTTTTCTTAAATATCAGTTCTTCTAGTATATTAAAGAAACTCCTTTAGCTTTCAAACAAACCTACCTTGAATGCACCTAGACTTATTCAAAGGGTGAAATAAGCCTACTTTTGTCTGAACTGGATTTAAAAAAAAAACCAAAAACTTAATTTCAAGTTCTAAGAATTTTCCCACTGAACTTATAGGACTGTAATAAAATAAATTATTTATATTTATCAGGATGCTTTTCAGGCAGGCAGCAATTTCCATAGCAAATAATCAATAATTTTAAACTGACAACTGATGCAAGTGAATCTTTCATCATTTTAACTGCATTCAAATCATTTTCTAGGCAATTGCCTAGGACTACTTTGTGTGACATATATGAAATCATTCTGGTAACACCCCTATTCCTACAGTTTAATACTTAAATAAGTATAATTTCCAGGTTGGCTCTTCCATGGTATATGCTTTTAATGTATGTGAATGGAAGAGAGTTTCAACTTTGTGAAGTTGAAGACCAAGCCCACTAAATTAGACTTTGCTGCCTCAAACAGTCTCACCAGGTCTACAAGTAGCAAAGTCTTGCCAGGGAATCTATGGTGAAAGTTGTATCAATCTTCAAATTCATAATACCAGAATCCAATGTGGTAACAAAGTGCCAAAGGCTAATAATTCTTTTAAAAAATAACTTCTAAGGAAATATTATGCCATGGCACATATAAAACTCTTAAAATCAAAGAAAAGAAACTTCAGTTGTAGGAGGAAAGCAGGAGATTAGTGTCTTTCACTATTCAGATTATAGTATTTCACACTCCCCAAGGAGACTATCACCGGGAGACTAGGAGACTAGGCATAGGTCCCTCCTATGCCACCCCTACAGTATGCACTAAATCTCAATAATTCACACCGTTTAAAAATTGCATTTGGGTATTTGTCAATTTCTTTAGGTTCATAGATGGGGAAACTATCACTCTTCCTTAAGAAGGAAACAAAATTAAAGGAATAGCAGGCCTGTGTATATGATATAAGGGAGAACAGAGCAGTGGTGAGAGCTGAGGGTCAGCTTTTTCTTCTTACATTCCGCCACCACCACCAAGTCATTGCTCTGTTTTACTCCCACTGACTTGCATTTCACCTTACTCTGACACTCAGAATTCTATTGGTCCCATAGGCTGACCTGACTCTGTCTAACATTTTGCCAGGTTTCTATAAATATTTTGGGAGATGAATATTTAATATAAATATAGGCATACATACCTTCTCATTTGCAATATATTGACTTATATTTGTAGTTCTAAAACAAAATCATACTAGCCTATATTCAACAAGATAAACGAACCTTAAATTAATCTTTGTTGTCCAGAAAGGAAGCTGGAAAAATGGAGCCAGACTTTAAATGAAGCTTTTTTTTCATTCTTTCTCTGTTCCAGTCTCCGCATATTTTAGTGTTTCATTCTTTTAAAAGAGCTGGACAGAAAAGTGTGTAGTAGAATTAGTGTACTGTAGTAGGATTAGTCATTTGAATTAGTCAATTTGAATCTTAAAGATTTGAATTGGCTAAAGGTGGAAAATTCCATTCATGTGATCTTTTCAGTCCCTTTTAAAATCACATGGTATCTAGGAGAGTAGCACTCATGTTTTTAGAATGATGACAGTTGTCCCCCAAAATGTAGATACTTAGGGTAAGAGCTGAATATCTTGTCTTTAATCTAGTTTGTGATATCTCCCCTCTCCCTGCATTTAGAAAAAGAGATGTTAAATTAATTTTCAGTAAGGAGAGGAAAATAATGTTGTTTTGTCCTTTTCAACTACGCCAAGCCTGCATTGACACAAAATAATTTATTTATATATTTAATTGATTTTTTTCGATTAAGAAGCATTGATTCTTTTCCTTCTACTTCCCTTTAATAAAAAAGAAATCTAAAAGAAAAACCAAAGTCTTGTCACAAATATGCTTAGTCAAGTAAAACAAATTCCAATAAATAGTGCCATTATGGCAAAGGTATGTAACTATATGAGGTATCATATAATATAATTCATATGCCAGGGATCTAAGGTTCTGTTCCTGAGGCTTAATATTGAAATTGGGACATGGATGGTTCCTCTTTTGGAAAATCTTTATCATGTACCTAAGTTCATTTTAATTACAGCTGATAGCAATAAAACTATTTCAATAAAAATACAGAATTATTTTGCAGATATGTGGCTCTTGACTTTCTATACTGGTCTCTATAAAAGCAAAAGAGTCAGTTGCAATAATTATTCATGTTATTATGCCATATCTTTGAAGTGAACAATGCTTTGCAACAGCCCCCTAAATCTCATGCTCACATTTATAATTTGCAATGTTCCTCTACTTTTTCTATATTTAAAAAAATGTTTTCTATAAGTTAATATGTTAATCCTCAAAGCATCTCTGTAAGGAACATAAATTTAGTTGTTCTTATATATGGAGGAATAAAGAAGTTAATGGAATCTATATAGAATGAGAGCAGAAAGTGAGGTGTCCTGGTCTACCTGACCACTAAGCATAGGCATATGCAAAGATAATACAAAGGCGATTGTGCTGTGTCATTTATGTCACTTAGAAGGCAGTAGGAGCCATCAGCTTTAGTGAAATTATATTTTATGCTAATTATTAGGACATTTTCTTCAAAATTTTTTTGTTTGTGTAATGACAAACTAATTAAAAACAAAATAAGAATTAATACAGAATATCTTGTAGGTATCAAATAGGGATGCTTGGAAATCCAACAATCAACAAAAGAGTCAAATTAGGAATTATGCTTTTCAGTTTTTTAATAGACAGCTAAATGGGATAACCAGAGTTGTTATAGAGCAGCCTCAGAATCACATAGCATCATGTTATGAAATATATATTTACATCAGTGCTTTATATATTCAAAGATGACCTTGCTTACAGTCATGATCATAATTGTATTGTGAATTTCCATGAAAAGACTGATGGACCAATGTGTTCTAATTTCAAGTTCATGGCAAGTCCCCTTTGGCTAACCATTGTCCCAGATGGAAAATATGGAGTGAGGGATGTAGATACAAATAACTGTTTGAAAAATGCAAGGCTATATGCAAATGTGATTACCTCTTAGAATCATGATCTAATCAATGTTTTTCCCCAAAGCTCTTGATTTTCAAGTACTACTACTACTAAAGATATCTATATATGGATATATATGCATAATTTCAAGTAATACTGACTTGCTCAGTAAACCATTTAGTAACTACATTTAACATTACATGAGTCATACTTTATTGAAATTTGACACACTCAATTTCAAATTTATTTGGAAGCTGAATTAATATTCATAAAGTACTAGTGCTAGGCATAAAAAGAATATCTAACATCACTGAGAAAGTGTATTCCATGCAATTCAGGGCATAGTGTATATAAAATAATTCCAAACTAGAGTCAAAATATGTAGAATTTGGACTAACCTATGTCTTGTTTCATTCCACATTTTCAGACCTTTTCTTACAGAGATATCAAACTTCACATACAGCTAGCCTCAAAATTTTTAGGCTCCATATTTTCAAACTTTAATTCCTTTAATTTAATTTTAAAACTTTAGGTTCATCAGACTTCTTATATTTCCCCAAAATGTCCTAGCATTGTTACTGTGCTGGGCATAAAGTAATGACCCATTACTTGCTGATTGATTGCAGAATTATTTTAAAGCATTTCAAGATTCATTTGCAAGATAAATAATTAAGAATCTTTTGAAATTATTTAGTGTGCCTTAGTTTGAGTATTGATTTATTTTGCCATAGGAGACTATTTATAGACTAATGAATATACACTAATATGTACAGACTAATTCCAAACATTAACTATTGGTCACACCCTAAAACCCAAAGGTTTACGTGCTATTTTTTCAAACTGCATTTCATATATTTCTCCTTTACAGTTCTACTTCTTTCATTATAGGAATCCCCATATGTTATGTACAAGAAAAACCATGAAATGTTTGAAGGGAATGACAAGTATGAAGGATACTGTGTAGATTTGGCTTCTGAAATTGCAAAACATATTGGTATCAAGTACAAAATTGCCATTGTCCCAGATGGAAAATATGGAGCAAGGGATGCAGATACAAAAATCTGGAATGGGATGGTAGGAGAACTTGTTTATGGGGTAAGCAAATCAACTTACTGATGAATTTATCTTCTATGAACGTATGTAATTATTGCATTTTTTAAAAATCAACATTGAATAAGTAAACTGTTACAAAGTGTTCTAGTTGTATAGCTTCAAAGAGATATATATAATATTTAGATGCTCTCAGTTTATTAATTCCTAAAAGTTTAAAGTAATCAACACTCTGACTTCTCAAGAAGAAGAAAATGGCAGTCATAGAAGTTCATAGTCAAATGACTAAAAATACACTGTCCATTAAAAAGTGAATAGTGCATAGCTATTTAATTTCATATTTGTTTATTACCTTTAGAAACTGTTTTGAGAACTACAGAGCTAACCTCAGCAACTTTCACCAATCAACACTTACTTGGTGATGCTGAAATTGGTCTAGAATCATAGGATTTAGAGCTGGAAGGGACTAGCCCAACTATCTACTTCTATAGAAGAAGAAACTGTGCCCAAGAGCAATAAGGTTGCTTTATACAGAGTTTTACAGAGTCTTGCAAGTAGCTGAGCTAGGATTTAACTTTAGACCTTGTGCCTCTCTACTTTCATTTTTGGCTTCATATTCTGGCTCTGACAGTCACTCATTGAGCAAGTCACAAAGTAAAGGTTGTTTGGAGCAAGTCATTTACATAAAAATATCATGTACTGATTAAATACCCTTCTTAAAGTTACTTAAACCATAACTGCACAATGAATCCTTGAACAAAGATTTTTTCCAAGCCATAGATATTTTTTGTTTTAACAAAACAAGGTGCTTACAATATTCTTGGGCCTATTAGATATTGAAGATGTGTGATGTAATTCCTTCCATTTTTTACATAACAACAAAGCTCCCCAAAGTGAAGATTAAATATGTTGTGGTTTCACATGAAATGGTATAATGCTCCTCCTGCACCAAAAGATAAATATGTGGACAAATTTTCAGCTCAAAGCAAATAAAACATTCACTCATGCCTGACTTGCAAGACCGATCATCCCTTTAGCTCCTATCACAATCTCAAGCTGGTTGCTAGAAGTAGAAAGCAGGCACTCAGTTGTTGTGACATCCTGCATCCTATTTCTTCCAACCAGAAATCAAACTTACAGCTAAGGAAAAGCTTTCTCCCAGTGAGGAACACAATAACAGGAACATACAATCATATGCTGATTCAGAAATGCCCTAAAGCATCCAAGCATGCTACATTAAGATTGTTTCATGCTTTTCATCTTCCAAAGCACAGAGCATACTCTATCTGATTCATCTTCACAAGGCCCCCGTGAAATCAGTAATTACACAGGGAATGCCTCTTCCCTTTCCTTGGAAATAACATAGGTAAAAAAAGATTGAAGACATAACCCAAATCCACAGAGGGAACCACGTTTCAAGCCCAAATTTCCATTTGGTTCTTGCATAGCTCAGTATTCTGCTTTTCAGACCATGAAACTGACATTTTGCTACCCAGTAATATAGTAACTAAACATAAAGAGGAAATAGAATGACATTATAAAGCAATCCATTAGATTTTATCTTCATGTGAAAGAGGTGCTGACTGCATAGGTAACTTTAAATGAGAAAAGGAATGCAATACAGAGAGCAAATAACATCGGACCATAGCTTGCAAGGGCAGTTTTGTCAAATGACCATTACTGCCTTGTCTCAAATTGAGAAAGTGTTTCTAAAGTATTTGTTTCACAGTAATATTTGATACTTATAGGACAGGAATACAGCAAGCAAATTTAGACACACATTGAGGATCTACCTTGCAAAAATAGTAGGTGCTCATTGCACTCAGAAACAGCAACTTCTAGCACTCTATGATCATTCCCCAGGGTAAATTTGATAGTATATGTTAGCATTTACAAGGTATGTTAAATCTTTGTATATATAGAGGTATTTATGATCAATCCTCGGTTATCTGGATCATCTGAAATGGATCTCAGGCTGCTGGCAGGATGAGCAACCATTTTCAGGGTGAATGAGAGAATGTCTAGATGCATGGATATGTGTCTGTGTGTGTGTGTGTGTGCGTGTGAGAGAGAGAGAGAGAGAGAGAGAGATAGACAAAAAGACAGAGACCAAGTGATAGACTATCCTATGACTATTATAATGCTAAATGTATGTGTATATGTACATACATACATAACTATTTGGAGGATTGTTGTTCAGTATTCACCATGTCTTGCCTCACCTCTCTTTTTCTTTGTTAGCATGGATGATTGACAATTGGCAATGCTGTTTTACCAACTTATTTTGATAACACATTTCAATAAGTAGAAGCTAAGAAGTCACTTGAATAAAAACTTAATATTTCCCAGATTTTCATGTTTGCAATGTATCGGTAGAAATTTGCCATGACTGATCTTTCACACAGAAAAAAAATATTGTGATTGCTTTCCTAACATCTCTGTTTCTTGGCTGGAAAAGGGAGGGGGGAGGAAATACATGCCTTTAATTTAGATTTATTAGGAATGAGATGATGGTGAAGGAAGGTATCAGTGACAGCTTCTGATGAAATAGAGTGGCAAGAGGTAGCAAGATCTAGCCTTGCTGGGTGCAACACTTCCAATCACCTACTCTTTTCATCACCTTAATTACAAGTGAAATAATCAGAAGTCATATTCTCATCTTTTTCTCTCTCCTCCACCCCCAAATTATTACCACCAAAAACATACTTTTGGTGATCTATATCATGTACGGGAAAACAAATCACTTTGCTCAAATCTGGCTATACAGATGATGACTAGGTGTTTTCACGGAATAATATTAACATATACACTTGTATGTGTTTCTTCTCTTTTAGAAAGCAGAGATTGCTATCGCCCCGCTAACAATCACTTTGGTCCGAGAAGAGGTTATAGACTTTTCAAAGCCCTTCATGAGTTTGGGCATATCCATTATGATTAAAAAGCCTCAGAAATCTAAACCAGGAGTCTTTTCCTTCTTGGATCCTTTGGCCTATGAGATCTGGATGTGCATAGTTTTTGCCTACATTGGTGTCAGCGTGGTCCTGTTCCTAGTGAGTAGATTTAGTCCGTATGAGTGGCACACAGAAGAACCAGAGGATGGAAAAGAAGGACCAAGTGACCAGCCTCCCAATGAGTTTGGCATTTTTAACAGCCTCTGGTTTTCCCTGGGTGCCTTTATGCAGCAAGGATGTGACATTTCACCAAGGTTAGTTTAAAAACTCTGAATGTTTCCTTTATCTAGTATCTATTCTCCACTAATTCCAATGTTTTTGAGGTTCACTGATCCACCCAGATCCAGTACTAAGGACAAACAAGGTAAGTATCTATATAGAACTTAGCTGCAGGGAGCCCAGGGAAGGAGAACCAAGAGCACTTTTTAACCTTAGTGTTTATAAATATGTATTTTCGAATGCCAGAAATTTGCTGGCTATGGCAGATAGGTATTTATATTGTGCTAAGTTGTATGATTACAGTAATCTACTACATAGGTGGTTCAATGTTTAAACCTTGCCTAGGCTACATTAATGCTTTGTCCTAGGTCTAGGTCCATGTGCTCTTTTTCTAAAATAAAACATTTTTTTTGAAAGTAACAAAAATTTTCAATTCACAAATTATATTGAGCATAATCCTACCTAATTTCTTTCTTGTCTGCATAAAATGTGAATAAATCATAAAGATTAATGTTCCCTCTAGATCAGTAACTTATGCCAACCCTCACCACTGTCAAAACCATTTAGTATTAATGTTTAGTTCAGTGATTTGACAGATGGAAAATAAAATCTAAGTTGTAATTACATGAACTCATTTTCAGTTCCCTTCTCATGATTTGAATAAACATTTTAATAAGCTGATGGGTAGCAACTGTTAAGTTTGATTCTCATGCCAATGCAACTTAAGGGAGATGTCTGCTACGAAGTTCCATAGAATCTGGATCACTAAAAGAGACATACACTCTAAGACTTCATGTATTAAGTTCTGTAATCAAGACAAATACTATTTTGAGACCAATCTACTCCAACATTATGTTGAAGTGATTAGTGGCATTCCAGGCTTTTTGCATATGTTTTCAGGATTACCTTGGGATATATCTGAGTAACTGCACTGTTAATTTTGCTGGAAAAAAATAGGTCAAGCTCCAATAGCAAACAGAAGTAGCCAAATTGTAATCCACTTCCCCCATAGAGTAAATAAATTAAAATGGCTGGGGGTGGGGAGGGGTGGAGATTGTATGTATAATAACTTTAAGCTATTAAATGTAAAATAGCGTTAAGATTTTGTGGACACCTTGCATATTCAAAAGGCAGTTTGGTATAGTACATATATTCCTGAAACTGGAGAAAGACCTGGATTCAAATACTATCTCAAATTTAATTAGCTATGTAATCAACCATGGGCAAGCCATGTAATCTTCCTGAGCCTCAAGCATCTCTCTAAGACTTATCTACTAAGTCTGCTTAGGTATAAAGAGTTCCCACAGCAGTGAAATAATGAACCATTTCCATACTGTGACATGCACTTAAACACATATACATATCTTGAGCTCAATATATAAAATCTTGCGCATATATCAATTAGGACCTCCTAAAGTTATTTTCTGTTATCTAAATAAGTGATCAGAAGCAGGACAGAAAACCATTGCACCTGTATCAAGAGACCATGACCAAGACAGAAACTAAAACTTAGAAAAATGTTTAAGGGGTGAGGAAAGAGCTATGCAAAATTATTATGATATTATAGTTAAGGTGCCTGACTTGAAATCAGGAAGGCATAAATTTATATCCTCTCTCAGGCAATTACTAGTTGTATGACCCAGGGCAAATCATTTAACCTCTCTCAGCCTCAGTTGCCGCATCTATAAAATACAGATAATAATAGCACCTACCTCCCAAGCTTGTTGTGAGGATCAAATAAGGTAATTTATTATGCTAGCTTTAATGTTAGCCATGGAAATTATAGAATTAACATAGGGATTCCTCAGTCCAGCAAAAGCCAAAAAGTTTCAAGATCAATTTAAACAGTATAAGGTGCTAGTGAGATCATCAGTGCATCCTGACTTTTCTCATTTAGATGATTTTTCCATCCTCATCCACATCCTTAATCCAACACCAAGCAAGGGGAATAGTGAGTAGTAAGAAGATATATAAGATAATGTAAAAATATACTTCAGCTAATACAGAAAGGAAATGTAGTCTGAGGTGCTATATCCAAGGACTAAGATTATTTTGCAATGAATGTAGTCATTCACCTGTTACAGCCACAGTGCCAGCTCTACTATCTCCTACATATGCCGCTCCATCTCAGTGAAGCTATGACTAGAAAGGAAAACGCAATCCATATTTTCTCCAGTGCTATTAGGGTCTCACTAGCACTCTTCTGTGCATTAAGGACAAAATCCAGCACAAAGTTAGACTTTTATCCATTTCTACTTATTGAGCAATAATAAGGAAATTTTAAATCCACATTTTCCACATCAATTACATTATAAATATAACAGAAGGATCACTAAATATTGAATAAATCATTAAAAGAAATCCTTCCAAAAGATGTAAAACTAGGTAGGTTGATTAAAATTACTTTGTTAATAAGAACGTTAAGAAATAGTATTTTCTCTTTCCTTTTCTTCCTGACCTTAGAGACAGGAAAATGTTCATTACCTTATTCATGTTTAGATCCCTCTCAGGTCGAATTGTTGGAGGTGTTTGGTGGTTCTTTACGCTCATCATCATCTCATCTTATACGGCCAACCTTGCTGCATTCTTGACAGTTGAGCGAATGGTCTCCCCAATAGAAAGTGCAGAAGACCTTGCCAAACAAACTGAAATTGCATATGGAACATTGGACTCTGGGTCAACAAAAGAATTCTTCAGAGTAAGTCAACAGAAGTACCAAAACATATTCTGCACTTTGAAGCAAACAATAATTTGAAAGTAATTATGGTGCCATCTGTGGTACTTGGTTATTGCCTATGACTACTTTATAGAGTTTAAACATCCCCTAATCTGTGAAATAATTACTGACCTTTGCTTAAGAAAAGTACATTGCTCCCGACAGACTGGGAAAGCAAGAGCTGATTGGAAAAGCTTTCCATTAATAATAATAATAATAATAATAATAGCAAGCATTGACAATGCTTTGGTAATACTGAAGATGACTGCATTGCTCTTACTTAGTGCGACTTTGTGCTAAGGGATAAGAATTGGAATGAGAAGGGGGAAATGCCTCCATTAGACAGCTTTTGAAATCTAATTTTAGTTCATTGCCTTTTCAAACCAAAACTTTAACTGCAAACTTTATTGCCCACATGGATTATACTGTTCCATGGTAATAGCTTAAACCTGCAGTTCACTTCTTTTCAGAGAATGAAGGCAGAAAATGTTTAAATTCTAGGAGCACCTATCAGAATGTGATTAATCTTCACTTCGCATTTTCTTAACCATATTAGAAGTGGAAGTTAGCTGCACCAACATACTGTGTTATTTTTCATGTGACTTATGACTCAAGTCCCAGCCAGACACTTATTTTTAAGGGTCCCTTCCATGGTAGAGTTTCATTGTCTGAACCCTCCTGCACTCTGACTCTCCTTAAAACCAGTGATACAAACATTTTAAAAGAACTTTCTAGGATTTGGGATGTATTTTGTATCTATATTTTCAAGGATATTTAACTAGCCATGACTGAACATATTTTGTATAAAAATCACTTTGCATTAAAATCATTTTGCATTATTTGCTTAAAAAACGTGGGAGGTTACATGAATATTTGAATGTATCTTATTTCATGACTTCTTACGTAAAAAAGTAGTCCTTAAAGTAAGTCCACAATTATATGCTAAATAAATTTAAGCAGAATTTTAAAATTTTACTTTTATGTATGTTATCTTTAACCTTTTAAATTTTAGTTTCCGTTTCAAACTGTAGGACATTAAATATAGCCAAAATGGTTAAGCTATCTTAACTTTCAAGGGAAAATATACATATGCTTGGGATACATTCTATAAAATATTTGTTTTTCAAAAGATTTTAATATCTCTTAAAGGATATCATCCAAATCAATAGTTAATTCAGTAAAAAATAATTGGTCAACCAGAGATCCAACTTTGTATACACAAAAGAATAATTGACTGAATCACACATTTTTCATTATACTGTTGTATTGTATTACCTAAAACCTTTCAATTCATGAGAAGTTTTTTTTTCTGAATTTCCCACACACAATAAATGTGATCATTAGGTATTACGTTAAATAGTCCATTAATATTCTGCTATTGAAGTTAGGCATAACAGCCTAAATTTTTACTTACTAACATTCTTCATGGTAACAACGCTTTATTAGCATTAGGTACATGTTTAGCACAATTTCAGCTCTGCGGAAGGCATGAATTTTGTCAAATCACAGGTTTTTTGTAAATGGTTCTGAAGTTGTGTGCATTCTCCTTGAAATGAAAATGAAAATAAATTTCAATTTGATTGACAAAGAAAAAGGTCCAAGACAATGTTATTATAAACTTTGGAATGATCAAAGTGGGAAATTTTATTTTATTTTATTCTTATCTGGAAGAAGTAAAAGTAAAGCAGTTCACAGTCCACAGGAGCTGTTGCTAAAAATAAATAAGTGAATTAATGGACACGTACATATAATGGATAAGGCTATTGCCTGGATTTGCAGAACATACACATTTTTTTCTCTAAGTAGATTTAAGTTGGAAAACTTCTTAGTGAACATAGATGTGCATAAAAATTCCAGGTTCTGAAACATCTAAATTACATCTCATCAGAAAAATAAAAAGCATGGATTTTACACAATGGATCTCTCTCTCTCTCTCTCTCTCTCTCTCTCTCTCTCTCTCTCTCTCCCTTTCTCTCTCTCTCTCCCTCCCTCCCTCCCTACAGACTGGCACTGCTTTCAATGAGCCATTTGTCAGCTTGATTGAGGAGACTGAAGTGTATTTTTCTATTCATCACAAATATTTTCTCATAAGAACATAGTAATATTGCATTTATTTACTCCACTATTCTGCCCCTGGCAATGACCTATACCCAGCACTTCAGCAATTCTGCACTTATAATCAATATTAGGTCAGGGTGATAAATTGCTTCTGAATCCACCAATGAGTTTTTGTCCCTAACATGAGACTTGTATGTATTATGTTATTTTTATCCCTGTTAGTAGAACTGTAGAGGCACTTGGCAATGGTTTATACTTGTCAGGAAAAAATGATACCTTTAACAGTTACAGTGCTTATACATCATTATTCTCACTGTGCTTGAATAAATTGAATTTTTAGATGTAGTTGACTTCTAGTTTAGATTTGAAGAAATGACATTAGTTACCAGTGAAATGACAAAGAGGCAGATAGTATATAGTCACTGCTCAGAATGTTATTTTAAGTTTCTTACGTGCAGGAGCCCTTAGTAGAACTTATGTCCTTCTCTACAATGCACTGGAAGAAGAAAACACATTGCAAGATATTCATGGGATGATTAATCAATCGGTAAACATTTATTAAGTGACTACTACATTTCAGACGCTATCAGAGCCACTGGAATTAAGAATTTTGTATGAAATTAGGATCATAGATTTATAGGTGGAAGGGATCTTCAAGGTTTGCTCTTGTTCTGCAGTCTCCATTCCTCAATCTCTAAACTCTCTGTCAAGCCACAGAAGGCTCCTCACCCTGGAAATTCCCTCTATCCCTGGACTTCTCCCACTGGAAGTACTCTCTGCTCTTGAGGCTTCTTCTTCTGATTATCTGATCCTTCCCAGAAACACTATTTGAAAAAAATCCCCAGGAATGTCTTCATTCCTCTCCAGACTCTGTTCTTACCACCACCCCCACCTCCTTTTCAGCTCCCTTTTTGTTGTCTTCCCCCATTAGGAAGTATGCTCCTTGAAGGCAGAAACTATCTTTCTTCGTGTATTTTTACTCCCAGTGCTGAGCCCAGAGCTTGGCACATCGTAAATGCTTGTTGACTTGACTTCTAATCCAACTGCTTCCTATTTATTTGATATTTTCTAGTAAGAACATGGCTTGCAAATGACATACTTCTCACAATCATAAAAGATATAGTAAAGTGGTTAAAGCTTAAATATGTCCCTTTAAAATAACAAAATTCATAGTACCAGAGTATAATTTTCCACACTTTGGCCTTTTAATTTGACAGAGATGGTAAATAAAATCTAGGCTTGACTCTACTCAAATCTGTTTAATTGCTTTCTGATTCAAAGAAATATTGACTGTTACATCTGTCACTGTGTATGAATGTCAGCAGCAGAAAAGTCTATTTCTGGTATTTTGAAATTTTGATGTATTGTCTCATTGATGTGGCTACTTTCTGCAGCAAGGCAGATCACAATCCATCCCTACCTACCCATCTTGTATGACTCTTGCTCAAGTTTTATAAATCCTTCATAGGGGTCCACCCAGCATAAGAGAACTCTTGACTTTGAATCCATACCAATGAAGCCTGAAGATATGCCTAGGTTATCGCTGGCTATTTCCACCTTCTTTTCTGGTCATACAATGCTCCAACAATATCCATTATTCTCCTTCTTTCCCATAATTCTTTCTTAGTGATGTGGTACAGCCTACTCACACCCATAATGCTACTTTTTGTTACTCTTTGAGTAACTTTCTAATTCTTCAGAGACTGAGGGATTACATGACTCATAATGATGCAGCATCAGGAGAAGGCTATTGGTTTGGAGGTGGAGAAGGTTTGAATTTTTTAAGCTCATCTTTTGTTTCAAGGAGAAGCTTAGGTCATTAAATACCTTCTGAATAGTTGGAGAATTTAAGGCTTAAGTATAAGCAGTTTCCTTGTATTGCCTAGAATCTTGTGTCCATAATAAAATAAACCTATTTGGAGTTTTGTTGTTTTTTTAATCCATGGACAAGCATCTATTGAGTACTTACTCTGTGCTAGATACTTTTCTAGGTTCAAGAGTTCTGGAATATACAAAAATATAGACTTTCCCTGCTATATGTAAGGAAATTATGTTCTTTATTATCAGATACAGCTTTATTACTTGCAACTCTTCTTTAATAGATATTAAAAACATAAATATCGGATAGTTATTTTCAATTGCTCAAAACAGAGACATAGCTGTTTAATCCAACCACTGATATTTGCTTGGCCTATCTCCCCTCCTTCAGCATCAGGAATTGGTTTTATATATATATATATATATACACATATATATGTGATAAGCTTCAGACAGACCCCATAGGCACAGATCTTGAAGGTACAAAAGGCTCAATACTTGAGCAATTTCCAAGTTTGTTGTGTCTGCTGAAATGCTTCATCATTTTTTTCTGCTTCCATTCAGCATTATTTTTAATCTGATTCTTATTATTCTAACATATCAGATAGTGACCTTCTTGCAGTCCTGGATAAAGCCCAGAGAAAACTGCAATGCTTCCCTTCTGACTTCTGGTCTCGATCCTGCTTTTTTTCAAGTTAGAGTAAAGGTGAAGAAAAGCAGTGCAACATCTCCTACCCATCTGGATTGGTAGAAATTTGGTCCAATCCTGTTGCTCTGAAGCTGAGTGGTTCCACTGCTAGTGATACTGCCTTCAATGAAATGTTTATACTTTCTTTTCTTTTCAAGGGTAATCCACATTTCACAACTTAGTCTTCACTTGCCATTTTTTAGCCAATTTTCACTAACCAATTTCCATTAAGAACTGGGTTCTTTAAACCATTAAACCTTCATCTTGTTTTAAAGGAGCTGAATCTCTTCTTGCATTTGTGTACATAATATACATTTTAAGCAAATGTTACAACATACTCTTCTTTACTTTGAAATTGATTAGGGAGTTTTTAAATGTATAAAAGTGGCATATAAGTGAACATTTTTGCCTTTAAAAGAATATTTTGCCTTTTTTCAATAGTGTAATATATTCTTTAGTAGACTATATTTATATGTTATTTCTTAATGAGTTGTCTCAAAAGTATATTCAATTTTAATCTTCCTCCAAATCTCAATTCAGCTAAGAGACATACCTTAATGGACTATTTTTAAGTGCTTAGAAAATTGCCTAAGAATTGGCATAGATCTATGATTTAATGCTGTTTTCCCCTTTAAAAAAGTTCATTGAGTTCCTTTAAAATGCATAAGTCTATTTAAAATCATTCCCAAACAAATTGTCTTTATCATTCTTTCTCCCCTGTAGACTGGGTTGGCTCTATGCTTCTGTTAAAACAAAAACACCTTTTCTGGCCATATTGAGGGCAGATACAAACAAATGGGCTAGAGAGGAGTGATGATACAAATATATAAATATCTGCTACCTAGAAGGTAAAATTATTCAGGGATGGAGAGTGAGGTTCCTTGGCAGCACCTTTAATAGCCTAGGGATGGAAAGCACAGTGGTGGGGTACCAAATCTTGTATCAGAGATTTATCATTGCAGAATTATTATCCACACTGATACTGTCTATAGAACATCAAAGAAGGCAAAAGTCCATATCCTGATCATCATAGTGAACCTGTCACCTTCATAAACCTTCCTCCTCAAACTCCAAATCAAGCTAGTTGCAATTAGGGGAGCAAAATCCCATTTTGCTGACACACTCACTTTTATTGTATTTCACATGTTGGGTACAGATATACTCTGTTATCCCAGAAAACAGAAGAGAATGAAGAGGTCCAGCAGGATAACTTGTTCATCTTTGGGGAAGCTACACCGCAAAATTAGGAAAATCAGCACTGATGTGGAAATTTCCTGTTGAACAACTCCCCTCTCAATTATCAGCTTTTCTAAGGGCCCCATGGGCATACTCTAGTTTGCAAGCAATTAGAAGCAATTTAATAAGTCCTACCATGTTCCAAAGTCTGTACTTGCTGTAAGGAATATAAAAACATAAGAGAAAGAGGCCTTGTCTTCAAAGGGCTTACATTCTTTGAAGACTGACTCCATATGCATATATAAGTATATACAACCTGAAAGAGTTTGATTTTCCCAGAGGATTGGAATGAATGTATGTCATCCAAAGTCTCTACTAAACTAGAGAAATGGAGGGACCCTGGCTAAGGGCAGGGACAAAAGCTCCTCTTTCAATTGAGTGTTTAGTTCGTAGGATTTTATGCTTTTATCCTACCATGAGAACTCTGAGGTGGGTGTTGCATCCCTTTCTTTATCTGTGTAGATTATAATATCTACTCTTGACCTGTCATGTCCCACATTTTCCTTGTGTCTTGAGCCATTTTCCAAATGCCAACTAAGGAGTAGATATTTATAAGACACAGTGAATTATCAAGGAGTCATATTCATATTAGTTATCTGCACTTGGAGTCCCAAACCTGAACCTCTCTCTCCATGGACAACTGTATACATATTGTTATTATTGCTAGTTTGCATTTATGTGGCATTTTAGAGTTCATAAGAGAAAGAAGGGTCATAAAATTCACATTTAACTTACAAGATTACTTTGATCCCAAAAGTATACCTCTTTGTGTCAGTTGTTTAGAATATCTGTAGGTCCTTTAAGAAACCCTTTCTATTTGACCACATCCAATTCGACAAATATTTATTAAACATTTACCATATAAAAAGTTCTGGAGAGGCCACCAACAAATTTATCTAACTAATGACAGGAAAGAAAGTATATTTAGATAGCCTTGGCCTTATGAGTGAATTTAAATCTGAATGGAGTTTCTCAACAATTTCAGATATAAATCTAGATCCAAAATGTCATAGGTTATTATTGAAAGAGTGCTGTGAAGCCAAATATAAATCTGCTTGTCCCCATGTATTATCAAACAAGATTCAAGGTTTTCTAATATTAGAAAATCTGCATGCAGATGAAATATCAGATGTTTAGTTCAGATACCAGGAAATAATTTAGATGATTTAAGTAATTTTAGTGGATGAAATGATATCCAAATGAGCTTCCCTATGAAAAAGTCACAAAAGCAAACCTGTTTCTTAGCTGAAGTAAATAAGCTTGGAACTGCTTGCTGTCATAAAACAGGAACTTAATGAAATAAGGATCATTTCTGTATATTGTCTAGAAATTTTGATTTTCTTTTTGCCCCTATCTAAAACATAAAATTTCTGTTCATTGTTTTATTCTTCTGAATGGATTTATGGTTTGCAGGCTACCATTGATGTCTCCTATTTTGTGGCTCTATGATTATTCTATGAATTTACCCTCTTTTAAATATTACTAATGTAAGCAACCATCATCAAAACTTTGAGAAAAAAAAAGTTGAGTATCATTTCCACTAGTAAACAACTTTAGTATTAAAAAACATTTTTAGAAAGCTTAAAGCAAGTAATTTATTATGTATTTGAATTTTAATGTGATTTGGTTATAAAAATATGATGCAAATTGGCTAATAATATTCAGAATCTTCTACATTTAGAATATCATGTTCCATTTTAACTAATAAAGAGTAGTAATTAGTGTAACATGGGTACTGTGAACATATTGAGCTCTTGCATCAAATATTATTTTAAACTCATAGGAGCATGAATTTCTGTAATATAATAGAAAGCACACTGGCCTTGGAGTCAGAGGATGTGGGTTCTGTGAACTCAAATGTCACATCTCTTCCTTGAGCCTTTGTTTCTTCATCTCTAAAATGAGGATATTGAACTAGTTGAATTTTAAGGTATCTTTCAGTCCTTAGTCTTTGGTCCTATGATCTCCTATCCTACTGAGAAACAGAACACAGTTATTGTTATTCAGTTGTTTGAGTCAAGTCCTGCTCTTCATGACCCTGCTAGAGTTTTCTTGGCAAAGATACAGGAATGGTTTGCCATATCCTTCTCCAGCTCATTTTATAGATGAGGAAACTGAGGCAAACAGTGTTAAATGACTTGCCCAGGGTCACCCAGATAGTAAATGTCTGAAGCCAGATTTGAATTCAGGAAGATGAATCTTCCTGACTCCAGACCCAGCACTCTATCCACTGCACCACCTAGCATAGTATCATATCTCAATCATTTCTCTTAAACATCCTTTTTAAATAGATTCCCAATTTTAAACTATACAGGAGAGTTCATAGAACTGGAGAAGACTGATATTATTTAGCAAACTGGAGTCAGGGGGATACAATTGAAGGGAAATGAGATAATATATTTTAATCACTAAGTCAATGTTAATATTTTATTCCTTCCAACATTAAATTTTATTTTTATTTCCTCCAGAGATCAAAAATAGCTGTCTATGAAAAGATGTGGACCTACATGAAATCAGCCGAGCCTTCAGTGTTCACTAGGACTACAGCTGAGGGAGTAGCACGTGTCCGCAAGTCCAAGGGAAAATTTGCCTTCCTCCTGGAGTCTACTATGAATGAATACATTGAACAGCGAAAGCCATGTGACACCATGAAAGTTGGAGGAAATCTGGATTCGAAAGGCTATGGAGTAGCAACGCCTAAGGGTTCCTCATTAAGGTGGGTGGAATAGTATAACAATATAACATGTGTTGTTATAGTATTCCACCTTCCCTGATGTCCCTGATAGAATTCTTTTGTTTTGTGTGTGAACATGGTATGTTATTTTTTTTTCTTTTCCTCCATTTCATATTTTTGGTCAACAAACAGGTAACTGTTTTTAACTTTAGAATGACTAACTTTAGAATTGACGTAAATCTTTCAAGGCCATATAAAAATCAACGTGGTTTTACACTAGCTGCTTCTAGTTGGCCTAAAACTCAGGTAAAACCTAATTTTATATTTCACTGACATGTATAGACATGAAATTTGGTACTATCATTGTTATAGTAACAATTTTATACCTTTTTTTAAATTGTTGGTTAATGATCCATGGTTGCTAGTTTCTGATTCAGAAGTTGCTTCTTAAAGCACTAAATAGCCAACCTCTCTTACCAATGAACCAGTGTTCCATTTCAGTGTTTTGGTACATTTGTGGCATCTTCTTATTTTAGCTTTACCTGAGGTTGTTTCAGAGTAAACATGCATTTACGAATGTAGGTGAACTCTCAATAGATGGAAGGAAAGTAGGCTCTGATTCCATAGGTCTTACTCCAGTCACACTCCCACAAATTTTGATGGGAGTATGGTATAAGTAAGACCACTAGAATCCAGCCTCATGATTATTCCCAAATAACCTCAAAATATTTAGGGTTTAATCTCAAAGAAATGATCTATAGGCACAGCTTTGTTGCATAATAATCAAAATCGAAAGTAAGAATTTCATTCTTAAGCAACAGTATTAAAATCTGTTCTTTCTATCCTTTCCATCTTGGATGTTGAAATTCCCATCATGGTAAAGGAGGCAGATTTCCCCATCTTCTGTAGGCACTGATGGCTGCTGAGGAGTTGTGGAGATCATCACATTTGGATCAGATTTAAGACAGAAACAGAACTGGAGATTAGGAAGTAATTGCACCACTTGGTCTCCATCTGAATATTGGTACTTCATTTGCCAGTATTGCATGAATCTAACAGATTCAGAGCAAAAACTAAGAGAAAAATCAATGTTTTTAATAATAAAACTAAAAAAGAAAATGGATTAGTGTTACTAGTCAGACACTGGGACAGTGCCATTGCCTAATCTCAAAGGAAAACACCATTATATCATTTTCAATGGCTGTTAACATACTAGATGAAACAAAATACTATTATCAGAAAGGACTTTATGCTATTAGAAATTTTTTCATTCTTATTTTGTTTCCAGAGTTAATTCATTGTCGATAGGGAATAACCCATATGGAAACTTCCTCCACCAATACAGATCAGCAACTTTCCTATATCTTATACTCTTACAGAGTTGCTTGGAGCATTGAGAGGCTAAGTGACTTGCTCATGGTTATACAGCCAGAATATCACAGAGACAGGACTTTGATACAGGTCTTTCTTACTTCAGGACTCTCTCTACTACTACCTCTCACTGCTAGGAATAACTTCCTTAATTGATAACTTTAAAGTATTTACATTATATAAAGAGATATTTCTAGTAGAACATGGTATGATACACTAAAAAAGGAGGAAATAGAACAAAACCACCAGTTGTGAGGGAATATAGAAGATGTGCAGACATAGCCTTTGGCAATTCTTTAGCTCTGACTCAATTTATGAGAAATTATAGTGGCTCTAGAAGTGTGTCAGAAAATAATCCATCACAGAATTCATCCCAAATGGAAGGAATTACCAATATTTCATCCATTCAGAAAATTATATACACATACTAAACATGATTATTTTCTCTAAATGAGCAGTCCTAACTTGGGGGTGATCTATTTTGTAGTTCATGGACCTAAAGTTGGAGATGGCATTCAATGGGACCTGGTACCACCTCTCTATCAAGAGGATAGTTACAAGTGTAGAAGGGTAAAGAAGGGAGGAAGGAAGGAAGGAAGGAAGGAAGGAAGGAAGGAAGGAAGGAAGGAAAGAAGGAAGGAAGGAAGGAAGGAAGGAAGGAAGGAAGGAAGGAAGGAAGGAAGGAAGGAAGGAAGGAAGGAAAGGGGTAAAGATAAAGAATATGTTGATGGTAAGACTTTCTATATATAGAATGCTTTACAATTTAGAAAGCACTTGCATATATATTATCTCACTGATACATGGATCAATTTCTTTTTTTAAATGAGCATTAATTGCCTTATTCTTTCTGTTTCTACTGATGAAAGTCAAACTCCAAGGACTGAATTTGGCCCTCAAATGTGGTTGTGCCTGACTCCCATTAATGACAACCAAATTTGGTCTTAAATGTGCCACTTTGTCAAATCCCACACTACAGGGATTGTTTTGGGGAGAAGCTGAAGAGCTTCTTCTGTATAGAGCTGTATAATAATGAGCCAGTGGGTTCTCCCTCTTTCCTGTCCTTCTTTTGGCCTTGTTAATGAGGTAATTGTTAGGCACAGCTTCCTGGAGGCAGAATTTGTTTATGTGCTTTGTTTTATATACACGCCACAATTTCCTGAGCAAGCTGGACTTTGCATACCAAAACTTCAGTCATCTCATCGTGCCTTTTAGAATCTCACAAGGGCTATAGAGGCCAAGTAGCTTTCACCTGCCCCTGTTTTTCAGGGGCATGAATTCATATTCTGTTGAGATTCTACTTTAATTAGAAAGAAAAAATAATCTAAGGGCAGAATAAATAATCATTTTGTACATAGATGGTAAAGCTTTCACATACTGACAAGCTGCTTGAGGCTCCTGGTGGCAAGCTCCTGGAGGGTCATCCTGCAGCTAGGATGCCAGAATGAATTGGGACCATTCTTTCCTTACTAGTCCAGCTGAGACCAAGCCTGTTGCCCTGTGGTGCCAAGCTTTTTAACTAGAGCTTTGTTTGCCCAGTATCATTCATTTTTTAGTGAACTCTCTGTTAGTTTTTCCATTGTCTGTAGGTCCAAATGTTAGACATTCTTTTAGAAATCCAAACAAAGATTGCTTTCTCAAAAATCTTGCTGCTTTAATTCATTGAGCAGCAAAGTGACTCCCTCCACTTCCTCTTCCACCACCCCCCCCAAGCCTAAAAAGTATTCTTTCCGTCTTTGTAGGCTTATCCAGAAGGCAAAAAGAAATGACTGGCAAGTAGTAACCTGCTTCTAATGTTCTGTGAGGTATTAAAATCTCTAAACTTCTCTGTTACTGGAAAATGAACCAGAATAAATGTCACATGGAAGGGGAGGAAAAGAATACAGAATAAAAATGAAAAGTCAATACCTGAGCCTTTCTTTGGTAGAATTTTATTTTCCAAATAGGCAAGAGTTATCACAGATATCAAGTCTGGTTACTATTTCAATAGTGCTTTAAAAAATAGTAGAGCTGTCAAGGATGACTAGTATCTACCTTTATGGCTTAGACAAGTAAAGAAGATAGTATCCATGCAATTCAATATGTGTATTACTGTGTTTTGATATGCAAGTATTAAAGATACTGAGTGATTGCTACTAATTTGCATCTTTACCCATTTTGCAAGAGACCAATGGGCAATCCCTGATGGCTACTGGCAATAAAGTCATAGAGCTAGAGCTAGCAGGGTCTTTGAAGTCTTCTAGTTCAATACCTTCAGATGAGGAAACTGATACTCAAAGAAGTTAAAGGACTTACTGCAGGTCACACAGGTGGAAACTGGTAGCATAAGGGTTTAAACTTCTTTCAAATTCACTTCAATCAGTTATTAAGCATTCACTACATTCCCGGCATTGTGCTCAGTTCTAAGGATCTAAAGAAAAAGCAAAAATAGTCCCTTCCCTCAAGAATCTTAATTCTAGAAGGAGAGAGAACATGTATGTGCCTAAAGACATAAAAGATACATGTAGATAGAATGTGACCTTGAAGGAGAAGGCACCAGTAGCTGAAAGCATTAGGAAAGGTCTCCTGAAGAAGGTAGGATTGTAACTGAGCCTTGAAGGAAACTAGGAATTTGTACAGTTGTGGGGAGGAGGGTGAGCATTCCAGTACAGGAAGCAACCAATGCAAAGGCAAAGAAACAGGAGGAGGAGCATCATGTATGAGAAACAGGTGACAATCTGTATATTACATGGAAAGAGTACTGGCGGAACTTGGATTGTGACAAGTAAGAAGCAGATTGCCAGGTATGTTAAAGTTATTAAACTTATCATTTGAGAAAACTAAGCCTGCAGAGAGGGAAAGTCTAGAAGAATGTGTACACTGAAACTGTAAATGTCAGAAGGTTGAAATAAACTGAGACAGAAAAGTCAGAGGCCACAAAACTTTTCCCCCGAGGTTATCTCCTAAAGAAATATATGAGCCTTCTGCCCTTGCCTCAGGAAGATGGGGGTTTTCTTTTAAACTGTATTGAGAGACTGTCTTGACTTTAGAATATCTCATGAGCCTACTTTATATGAAAGCGATCTGGCCTCTCTGAAACAGAAACCTTCAACTCATTCTTTATTTAATATGATTTATCACCCAAAATCAATTGACTACTCAGATGATAAGCATTAATAGTATGTGGCATTATTTTAAAACTTTCAGTTTTTTAAGTGTTTTTTTTAATTGTCAGTAAAAGCATACCCATAGCAAGTAAAAGAAACAAGAAAAAGGAAAAATAGAGGCTATTTCTAATTTAATGTCATTTAAGAAATGGAGTAATCTCTTATAAGCTGTCATATTTTGAGTAATAATTGTCTGATTTTTATTCTCATAAGTATTATTACCTGCTAAATCAAAATATCTCTCATAAGGAAATTCATAGTATTCTGAAGTCTGTACATAACTCCAAGAAAGAAAAGGGACATACTTGGAATTTTTCCCTGGTCCAGGGGAAATTTCCAGACTTGACTCACAACCAACCACTTGCTCTTAATCTCCTGCATTTGAGGCCAAGTGCATTATTCCAGCTGTCAGATGCATCATCCATCGTCTTCTCCAAAAATGATGGATTATCATTCAAACTTAGGCTTCCTTCTCTGAAAGATATTTGTGTGCCAGAGCTGAAAACAAGATGTATTTACTACCACAAAGAATTGATGTTTCAAAAGAAAGCAGTGTGCTCAGGGATCTTTTATCAGTGTGCGGGATATGAAAAGAATGAGACACAGTTGCACCAACTTGGTAACATGCCAACCTGACCATGCCCAGCTGCAAGGTAGCTGGGGCCATGGCAATGGAGAGTGTCAGTAAAAAAAACTAGGGACATCATGTGCCTTTCACAGAACAAGTAGTCAGAGTATTTGGGAGGTGGAGGAGGAGAATTGGAATTAAGTTATTTGAATTACCCTGGTTTGGGTTTCTTTGAAGGAAGGGGTATATTTTGCAGTGCCCTAACCCTCATCAGCAATTCCATAAAAATTTATGTTTGCAAGTTATCATGGATACAGTAGCCCCTATGGGTCAAACAATATTTTCTCCAATTTGTGGAGTAGATTAGGAAAATATAAAGGTATTTCTACCCTATGTGGAATGTAGAATTATTTATCATGCTACTTTCCCTTGTGACAAATATTAGAAATTTAGAATTGTTCTGTTGGGAAGTGCCATTGGCAGATTTGAAGAGAGAGATTTCAGTTTTTATTAATAAAATTGTGGTTAATGTTGGACTATATCCTGGCATCAAACTACAATCAACTATGAGACATCACTTATATGTAAAATAAGTTAAGAGTCATACATTTGAGGTCAAGTGAATTATCATGGAGCCATTAGCCTCAAATGTACCATCCTCTTAACTTTTTTTCTTTCTGCTGGGAGTTTAAGTAGATTTCTGAACTTTTAAAATACTTTAAAAAATTATTGGGAAGAAGGTCCTTACAGTACAGAAGAAAAGAAAAATAGTCTTTATGAGTTCTTTGCATCTGCCGGGTGTCATGCCAAGGAATGGCCACAGAGATCTTAATTGCCATATATTTGTGTTGTGCTTTGGGATGTAATTTGTCAGATTTAGGTTCAAAACATCACCTAGCAGCAAGAAGAGCCAATGGCCATGAAATGCTTCTCATGTTTGGTATAAACAATGGGAGTTCTATTTAGGGAATAATATATTATATTTTGAAACTGAGGAACAACATGACAAATTGTATAAATATCCTGCCTGTCATGGGGCAAAAAAAATTACATTTTGAAACCAATATAAATCTATCCATGCCTTTCTGAGTTCTTAGTCCTAGAAGCAACATAAGAATTGCCACTGCCATTCAGAGTCCTAGGTTTTACATTTAGGTCTCAGATTTTTCTTTTGTTCTCAGTTTCGATCTGTGATTTCATTGTAGGCAATTCAGTACATCCTCTGGAAAGTTATAATCTTAGCTTCTGGGGTACTGAGATGTTAAATTACTTGAGCCTTGTCACATTTCAATTATGGGTCAGAAGCTAGACAAATTCATTTCTTCCTGATACTAAAGCTAGTCCTTTAAGTATTATACCATACTATCTCTCAGGTCTCAGAAACAACTTAAGAAAGGTTAAAATTACACAGGCCCCCCATTACGTATGTATATTCCTATAATTCAAGGTCCATTCATTATTCATTACTGTGAAGAGTCCCTACAGTGCTATTGGTCATATTCTCAAGCTTCACACCTTGGTAGATAGTTTCATGTATTGCTCTTATCTTCCCCTAAAAAATATTACCATCTTGTGTCCATTCTTCTGGGGATGAGTCTTTCTTTATTCAATTTGTTCCGAAGTGAAAGGCACACAGCCTACCACCTGCCCATATTCAAAGCCTTTCCATAGCCGCCCTTCACTGTCTGACATAGTCTTCAAAAATGGAATTAACACACACATATCCCATCATCACCCCCATACTGAGGCATCCTTGTATATAACTTAATGGGGATGCTCATTTGTAAAAGTTCATAAGGCTTTCTGGGTTTTTGGGGGGGAGGGGGCATTATTGCCTACTAGGAAAGAAATTCTAATGGTTTAATGACCATTCAACCAGTATTGATTCATCCCTGACTTTGAAGACACCAGTCAACATTTACAGTTTATTCAATTTCACAGGCACTTACTAAAGATCTACCAACCTACTGGAGGCCCTTGAGCATAGCAAATTCTTTTAAATACCCTCATTGATTGCACACCACTGCAGTACACACTGGGGCTACAAAGATTTTTTTAATCACTCCCTTCCTACTGGTCCTTAATAAATGGGATAATAGGATCAGGGATTTAAAGTAAGATGAGACCTCAGGGGCCATTGAGTCTAATTCTATCACCCCCACCTGGCCCATTTTTCAGATGAAGAAATTGAGACACAGAGTGTCTGCTGTTGGATTTTTACCCAGGTCCTTAGCCCTTTGGACCCGGGTCCAAATCCAATTCTCTATCCTCTATGTCACACTATATTATACTCTATTAATAGGACATAAACTGAAGGAAAGCAAGAACTCATTTCTGTATTTGTGTCCACAGTTTCTAGCTTTGCAAAGTGTTTGTTCATTGATTGATTAAACCCAGGCCCTATCCTTGGTGAGCATATGATCTAATAGTGGAAGGAGAAAGTCAGACACATTCATAAACAAAAGCAGAAAAGAGATCCAAAGAAAATGTTTTAAGAAAATCTAAGAAGAAAAAGATCCCTTTCAGCTGGGAGGGAACAGGGAAAAGGTTTCATGGAGAAGCTGGATTCAAGTGGCAATACCTTGTATAACAATATTACAGCTGCATTATGCAGGAATTCAGCTGCAAAGATTTTTTAAATTAATTATTTGACATTTACATAGCAACTCACACCATCATTTACTTTATCATCCTCCACAATAACACTATGGGTGATCAGAGAAGCATAACCAAATGAAATTCCACAAAGAGGCAAAGTAAATAATCCAAGGTTTCATAATGATTAAGTGTCAGGTCTCAACTAAAATTCACATCTGCTATGCTTCAGCCCCATCGCCTGTCAACACTTTGATAAAACATGCCAGCATTTAGTCCCTTTACAAATTGTTCATGCCATCACTTAAATAACCTATTCCACAAAAGAATTTTTAAATGAGGATAGTGAGAAATGGACCTTTAGAGTCAAATATACCCTTCAAAATCATCCAGTCTTCTTATGTTATAGCTTGGGAAACCAAGAACCTAAAAGGTAAAGAGATTTGCCTTAGGCCAGAGCTATTTGAGTGGTAGAGGTACTAATCAAAGTACTAGTACTTTTACCCAGTTGTTCTGCCTCCTTCCATAATGACGTGGAGTCTTGGTCAACTTGGAAGCCCTTGAAAAGTTCAGCAACCCTGGGGAGTGAAAGGGGTAAGGAGGGCAGGCAGGACAAGGAGTATAAGGAAGGGTGCCAGATCTATAATTTCCTAGGTATAGGAAATTTTCTCTACCAATGCAGTTCAGTGCCTAATCTGCAGCTTATCAAGAGTTTCCTGGAGACATTGGTAGGTGCTCCCAGGATTCACCCAGCCAATATGTCAGAGGTAAGACTTAAACTTAGGTCTGAGGCTAACTCTTTATGTATTCCATGACCATCAGAACTTGGAAGCTCTTAAGGAATTCAGGCAACAGCATTAACAGTTAATCAAAATTGTTTATTTATTTAGAAGATGTAAGATGACTGAGAAATCACAAACATCTGACACTATAAGACCAGGGAATTAGGGTTTTTCTCCACTTGTGAACAGTTTCCCCATGCTTCCTGATTCTGCCCATGCATGCAGGAATGCCAGATGCTACCTTCAAGGCCTAATGAAGTAGAAAGATCTAAACCCAGGCCAGAGGAAGATGATCTACATACCCTTGTATCTCATAGTTGAAGACAATCACTTCGTGCCTTTACCAAGTCATGGTATCATTGAGTCATGTCAAAGTGACATCTCATGGCTACATAAAACTTACATAGCTGTAAATGTCTGTGCCTAGAACAATGCCTGGCCTATAGCAGATGCTCAATAAATGTTTTCTGATTGTTTGTTAGCAATTTACAAAGTAGTTTCCATAACAGATACAACAATTACAACAAGAGCTATAATGACAGCTAACATTGATATAGCACTTTAAGGTTTGCAAATCTCTTTAATTCCATTTTCTCATTTGATCCTCACAACAACCCTGTGATGTAGGTGCTCTTACTACCCCTGTTCAACAGAGGAGGAAACTAAGACTGAGAGCTGGTAAGCAACTCGCTCAAAGTCATGGAGCTAGTAAGTGTCTTCCTTGACAATATTATAATCCAGGACTTCATGACTCCACATTTATTCCATTCTATCCACTGGGCCCCCTAGGCTGATCACCCTAATTAGGGAGTGTGGTTGTTAGAGAAGAGAAGAATGAAGCTGAGATGATGACTGATTTGTTCAAGTTCCCATAAGTAGTAAGTAGCAGAACTAGGATTAGAACTCAGGTCCTCAGACTTCAATCCAGTGTGCTTTCCCTTTCATCCATCAGCTAGTGTCAGAACAAAGATTGAAACTCAGGTATCTTTGATACCAGATCCAGTGCCCTTCGCATTAATACGACATTACCTCTCATAAGATGAATGCTTCATTGCCTTCCTTTAAGAATAGCTTGGAAACTGGCAAACTTCTGTAGTAACAAATTCTCATTCCCCTTTGGAGGGGAGTTGGAGCATGTTGCATTGTGGGCCCTGAACCAGAAATGGTTTACTTTTGGTTTTGCCTTTTGGTCAGACTGACAAGCTCCTAGATATTGGGCAGTTCAGCAGTCTCTGTGTGCAGAAACTTCCTCTACCAATAAGCTCAGTAACTCATCTGTAATAAGATCAGTAACTCATCAGATTTAGAGAGTTGCCTGCAGCATTGATAGGTTGTGACTCTTCCATGGTTACAAAGCTAGTATGTGTTTATATCAGTGAGGAAAGATTCATGACCTCAAGGATGATCATGAGCATGCCTGAATGGTTCGGAATCTCAAAGTATGAAAAACTCTCTATGTGGAAGGCAAAGGAAGTATAACATTTATTTAGACTCCAGAGGATCAAATCTAAGAACCTATACCTCCAATTTGATATAGTAGCAATTATATTCCAAAACCAGTAAGCACACCTCAATATAGTAACAAGGAAATTATAACACAGTATTATAGCAAGGAGCCAAGTCATCCTGTAACCTTCCCCCTTGCTAGGGCCTTCCCGTGAACAATCACTCACAAATCGTAACTGTCTGTTTGCCTGCATCCTCTCTGAAGTTCTGAAAGCCCTTGCAGTTCTCAGAGTCCTTGCAAGTCTCCTGGATTCTCTGGATTCTCAGTTCTCTAATCTCACAATGCTGTAGATTCTCACCTCTTTGATCTACACAACTCTTGTTCTGCACTCTCTGCTCTGCAGTCTCTCTCAATACTGGCTGTCCCTCAACATCTGCTGCCTCAATGTCTTCTTGATATCTGCTTCTGAATTCTGCTGTTTTCAGTTCTGTTGCTCTCTTTATATACAGTCCTAGCTGGTATCTGATTGGCTAGAACTCAGTGCACATACCATTGGCTCTGGTCTTAGCAACTCCACTTAGGACCCTTAGGGCTTCATGCCCACATCAGCTTAGCACCTAGTAAATGGGGGCTTTAGGCCTACTTACAAGCAAAGATGAAATCAAGCGTTCCCACCTAATCCCACCTGAAGCCTATTGAATGGGTGGGGAAGATCTTCCATCACATTAATACTACAGTGTTAGAGGCAGGAATTGAACCCAGGTCTTCCTTATACCAAGGTTACCATAAAGTTACCCTCCCTGATCAGCAGTTACATTGCTCCTAATGAATTTTCATTTTGAATAGCATGTGACTATCACTACTGTACCATTCATTGGCCTCACAGATAAGAACAAAACAAAAACTACACACCCATATTCCTTCAAACTACCTTGTCTATATTGCACATTAAAGAATAAATGCAAAATCAACATTCTTTCAAACCTAGACATGCAGGAGCATAACCATCAATAATAACTCTCTAGATGGTAAATGTTTTTGAAGTTTGCAGTTACAAAATGCTTAGTTGTAGTTTAGAGACTGTGAATAGCCAACGTGTTCCCTGTTTATTACTTTATTCAAAGAACTAGCATAGTAAGTGATTTTATATATATATATATCTCTTCATGTTACTTTTATTGAGCTCTAGTCTCCAGACTTCTCCATCTAGGAAGCAGAGTGCCAGGAAGATAACAATCCTACTACATCTGGTCCCATCATTCCAACTCTTGGATTGTAAGTTGCTACAGTTCTATGATGAACTCCTCAATCTTCTACTTCTGGAATATCACAGGCTATATCTGAATTATTTTCTGTATATACAACCTAACTAAAACCTAATATGCCTAAGAATTGTGGGGTATAGCAATCCTAATATCTAAGGATCAAGGCACTGAAGTTGTCAAGACAATATCCAGTACTCATGAATATCAGGCTTATTGGAAAACTAAATAAATTTCAGTGAACTTTTTTTATAGATACATAGTTTAAGGGTTGAATCGAATCACTTCACCCCATTCAGCCCTTCAGCCCAGGTATATTTATCAGATGAGAACACACCTCAGTTGTTCACCAGGTGTGAGCAAGGTCTGGCACCTCCCTAGATAGGAGAGGGTTTTTTCCTGTTAAATTAGCCAAAAAAAACTTGGTCACACTCTGTGTAGCCTATATAAAACTAGGGAGTTAGTTCAGAAGGAGATTCAAGCAAGTGGAAAGAAGCAAAAATCCAGCTAAAGTCATAAGAAGCAATCGTTTGGGGAAGAAACAGAGCTATTGACCTTAGCTCTGCTTCTCATTCTCTCCTGCCCTCTCCCATTTCTTGAGTGGAGGAAAACCTTGTGAGCCTGGAGGTCCAGAGAAGTTTGGGCTTCCAATTTTCTCATTATCATCCTAGAAACCTCTCCATATCAGTTGGCTGGAATGTCTATATCAGGAGCCAAGGATAGCCCAGATGAGATGAGAAAAGTATAAGGACAAGAGGTGGGGGGGAATGACATAATTCCCTAGGAGAACATCTTGAGGACATAAACAAAAGGACTTTAGATGTGAATTACCATTTTGCTACATGTGCTCCCTAAACTTGAATCCACTTGCTCTGGGACTCTATGTATTTGTAGGATAACATGCCACAGAACAGGAGAGAGGGAGGGGAAGAAAATGTTTTAAGGAAATGTTTGTTCCACATGTACCAACTATATTACTTTAGTAAATACTCCCTTTCTAAAGCTAATTAAGTCTACCTGACTAATTGATATCACCGATAATCGTGGCAGGCAGCATAGCAAAAGGGGCTTGTGAGCAATACAGCATTAGAAAGACACCCTGAAACCCTCAGAGTTGAGCCCTGAGAGAATGTAGTAGCTACACTCTGATGACCTAACTCATCAGTGCTGGTGGGATCTGGGGCAATAGCTCCAGAGTATGTCTTATCGTAGGATCAGAACTATGGAACTGAAAGGGACCTAAAGTTCACCTGGTCCAACCTTCTTATTTTATAGATGAGAATACTGAGACCTTGAGAAGGTAAGTGACTTTGTCAGGTCACACAGGTAGTAAGTAGGAAAGCTGAAATTCAAAACTAGGTCCCCTGTCTCCAATCCACCTCTTTTGATTACACTATGGCCGCTTCTAAAATGTTAGCCACAGTTTTAACGTAGTAATTAATATTGTTCTTTCTTAAATAGAACATATCCTATTCTTATCATTTTAATATCTCAACAGTAGCTCCCTCTACTGATAAAATCATTATTACTGTCATCAATAATTAGGTTACATATATTTAGCACTTTAAGATTTACTAAATGCTTTCTTACAACAACCCCCATATAGTAGGTAGTAAAAGCACTATTATTAACATTATACATATGTGGAAATTGGAGGTGAGAAAAGTTGAAACGACTTGCCCAAGGTAATACCCCTATTAAGCTTTAGAACCAGGGCAAGCATCCAGGTCTTCTAATTTCAATACCAATGCCCTTTTTATGCATCGTGAGGCATTTCTTCTATTCTTATTCTATATAATAAACCTAATAAACATTAATAATAATAGCTTTCATTTATATAGCAGATTTTTATTGTTTACTTTGGCTTTCAGAGAAGCAAAACAATTTCACACAACCATATAAATAGTATGTATTGGAGGCAGGATTCAAACCCAAGGTCATTAACCCTAAATTCTGAGTACCACCATTAACCCTAAATTCCAGTCCACTATACCTCATGCCACCCTCATTTATTCCGTAAATCATGCATTTAGGTAAATTTTTTGCTATTTGATTCATCACAAGTATATGGAAAAAATTATAATTAGATTTTTTTAACACTTTTAGAATATGTTCTATTGTATGGCATGGGCAACTAGGTGGTGAAGTTGATAGAATGCAAGGCCTGGAGTCATCTTCCTGAGTCCAAATCTGGCCTCAGACACTAACTAGCTATGTGACCCTGGGAAAGCCACTTAACTCTCTTTGCTTCAATTCTTCATCTGTAAAATCAGCTGGACAAGGGAATGGCAAACCACTCTAGTATCTTTGCCAAGAAAATGCCAAACAGGGTCATGGAGAGTCAAACATGACTGAAATGACTGAACAATTGCATGGCATGATGGGTAGGGAGTTAGCCTCAAAGCCTGGAAAATCTAGGTTCAAGCTCTAACTTTGACATATACTGGCAGTGTGACCCTGGGCACAGTTACTTAACCTGTCAGTAGGTAACCATACCCATATATTGAAAAGAAGTAGCAGCTCAGTGGTGAAGGAACTGAAGCACTGAATCTGTAGTCAAGAAGACCTCAATCCATACCTTCTTTCAAATAAGGCAAGTGTGTGACTCTGAACAAGTGATCTAATCTCTCTCAGCCTCATTTTCCATATCTATAAAACAGAGATAATAATTGCAACAACTTATTGATCTACTGTACAGGGTTGTTGTGGGGATCAAGTGAGATAAAATATGTAAAGGGTTTTGAAAACATTAAGGCACTATATAAATGTGACCTGTTAATATCACTGTTATTATAAAAGATGCCTACTTGCATTGGTAAAGGGAGAACTCCTTCACGTGGCAGTTTCCTATACAAATAAAACTATAGATCCTGTCCATATGTTGTTTTTGTTCCATTGTTTCAATCATGTCCAACTCTCCATGACCCTATTTGGGGTTTTCTTGTCAGAGATACTGGAGTGGTTTGCCATTTCCTTCTCTAGCTCATTTTACAGATGAGGAAACTGAGACAAACAGGGTGAAGTGATTGCCAGGGGTCACTTATCTAGTAAGTGTTTGAAGTTGGAACGAAACTTAGGTCTTCCTGACTCAAGGACTGGCCCTCAATCTTTAACCCTATCTCATACACATTGAAGGTCAGCTTCCCGTGATTATCTAAGATAATTGCAGTTTGAATGGAACCAGTGTAGGACTCACACTTAAGAAAAGACTGTCAGAGTGGCTTGATAGTCACTTGAACTGAACTGAAAAATAATGATTTGATTTAGAGCTTACCACATTTCCTGCCAAATTAGTCAAAATTAATCAAACTTAAGAACTACTGCTCAATTTCTTTTGTGTGTTTATTCTCAAAACAACCCATTCTAGCATCCTTTTCTTTGTCTAAGTATATAGTGCCATGCTTCTGAGGTACCTTTGAAGGGGTTCAATTGCAGTGTATCAGATGCATTCATTAACGTCTAAATAGAAAGTCACTGTATGAATCTAGAAAATATTCATTACCAATACTTTTAATAAAAAGAAATTGATTGATTGTACCAAATCCACATATCTTTGTAGCCGGGCTTCTAGGAAAAAAGTAAATTATCTCTAGTCCATTTAGATGATGCTACTAGGAGAAATAAGCATTTATCCTTTTTTAAATCATAAAACCTTTACCTAATGATAAATGCTTGGATTTTAAATGCAGAACTTTCTACATTGCCTAAGATCCTGCCACTTTTCTGAAAACCATTATTTCCTGAGATAAGTATAGATTGTAAATCCATTACAAAATGATTGTGATATCATTTCCTTTTATTATGCTTTAACATCAAAAGAACAATTCTAAACTATTAAGAAAATCTTTTCTGGTATTACATCAATCACTTTAATAAACTAAGATACATCATTCTGCTTAGGAAGAAGGCCTAAAGGCACAGTATGTTTTGAGAAACAATTATGAATAATGCAATCATAAAAGTAATATAGCTCACAATAGGTCATACCAAAACAAAATAAAAACTTGTGACACTCATACACTTATATACTAAAAAACAATAAAAAGCATAATCAGCATAGTAATATACCTACTTCTAAAGTGACAGAAATTTTTTAAAGTACTAGTTTACTTTGGGACTGCAAATATGGGAGTTTAAAGATTAAAATTTGGAAATTACCCAAGACAGTCACTAAATTAGGATCTTAATTAGGAAATTATTTTTATTATACATTAAGAACAATAGGTAGAAGTTACAGAGGAAGGGATTTATGCTTGATAGAAGGAAGAATTTTCTATAAATTAGTGCTATCCCAAAATGTATCAGATGACCTGTCTCAGCAGGTCAGACTCACTGGAGTTCTTCAAGTGGAGGCTGGATAACCCCTAGTTAGGAATGTTGGAAAGGAGATTTCTGATGAGGAATGAGTTGGGCTAGAAGACCTCTGGGATTTCTTTCAACAATGAAATTCTCTGAGTCTGTTATGAATCTGGGCTATATGAAACCTGATCATTTTCTTGGCCAATGTAAGGTGCTGTCTAGAGAACAAAGATGGGCAAAGTAGCTGGACTGTACCAAGTATAAAGAGAGAAGGTCTGTGGAGTTAGCAGTACAATTTTGAGAACATTGAAACATCGATTCAGAAGGGAATGTCTAACAAAGAAATGGAAAATAATAGCAAGTCTTAATACTGAAAAGACCTAGAGAGCATCAACTACTGACCTATGTGCTTATTTTTATATCTATACAAAATTTTTATGAGACTCATCTGAACACACATCAAGGGAATGCATTATTTGTAGGGCTCAAATAATTGGATTCTTCTCTGCCACAGGTAAAGAAATACAGCTTCACATTACAGTAACTAGAAAGCAGCTACCTGGTCCTTTTCTATCTCAAGTCCTAAGGCTACAAATCTCACAAGAACAACAACGGCAAAAATCCATAGAAATTAGGACATCTCTCTAGCAACAGCTAAAAACTAGAGGACTCTGAAAGCCAGGATCTCAGAGTTCAACAGGGAAGAATAAACAAACTACTCTCTAATAGTGCCTATCACTAACAGTAATCAAGTCTCAACTTAGTAGCAGGGAGCCTTCCTTCAAAAATAGCATTAATCAGAAAACAATTTGCAAATATTAATCTGCTCTCATATCAAATTATTTTCCCATACTGGAAAAAGGGACCAAGAATAAAGGTATTAACAAGTCAAAAAATATTATTTTAAGAGCCTACTAAATGCCAAGCACTGTGCTATATGCTGGGGATACAAAGAAAATCAAAACAACAGTCATTGTTCCAAATGAGCTCTTGGTTTCATAGGGGAAACAACATGCAAATAACTGTACAAACAAGCCATAGAAAAGGATAAATTGAAAATAATCAAGAGAGAGAAGGTCTAGAACTAATGGAGTTTAGTAAAAGGGGCTTTATCTAATGCCTGAAGAGGCCAGAAGGCTGAGATAAGGAGAGAGGGAGAGAGAGAGAGAGAGAGAGAGAGAGAGAGAGAGAGAGAGAGAGAGAGAGAATCCAGGTGTAAGGGATAGCCAGAGAGAAGAAAATATCAATGAGAATAGGGCTATTGACAATGTCAGTCTTCAGAGAGGTCCAGAATGATGTAGATAGAGAAAAGACCATGAAATTAATCAATTAAGAGATCACTGGTAAGTTTGGAGAAGGCAGTTCCAGTTGTATGATGAAGTCAGAAGCTAAACTTAAAGAATTAAAAAGAGAGTTAGGAGAGAGGAAGTGGAGGTACTTATTATAAATGATGGCCTTCCCCAAGGAGTTCAGCTGCAAAAAGGAAAAGCTATATGAGATGGTAGACATATGAATGGATCAAGTGAATATTTTTGAGGATAAAGTAGACACAGACATCTTTGTAGGCATTGGGGAAGTAGCCAGTAGAAAGCAATAGTTTGAAAATAAGTGAGACATTTTGGATGATAGAGGGAACAATCTGCTGGAGAAGATAGGATCAAATCCATTACATCACTTGTGCATGAAAAGGGGTTTCCTTTGACAATTAGAAGAACCAACCATCTCTTCATGTAAGATAGAGTGAAGAAGGAGATAGTGGCAGAGAGCATCTGAGTGATGTGAGATGAGGTGGATTTGAGAAGAAGGAATGCTTGGCAACTGGACTCAATTTTTTTCAGTAAAATATAAGGCAAGGTTCTCAGCTAAGGGGTGGGAGAAGAGAAAACCACGGGAAGTTTTAGGAGGGATGAAAACGTATGGAATAGTTGCTATGATGAGTAGGATAGTGAGTTGATTTATAAGGTGTAAAAGGATTACCTTGCAACAGTAAGGATGCACTTAAGGTAGTGTAATGCAAAATTGTGCTAGAACTAGTCAGCATGGTTTTGTGATTTTCTCTAACTTTGTTCAGCAGTGTATAGGAGTGAAAACAGCAGATGGTGGGAATGATCCAAGGCTGAGACTTGGCAAGGATCAAAAGGGAAAGCCATAAATAAAACCTGGAATTCCAGAGTTCCCCTTAGATTATATTGTACAAGGAGAGAAGTAAACTATACTCCAAAGGAATATTATTTCAGGAAGACATTTCAAATTAAAAGCAGAAGAGAGAATAGGTAAAAGTAGAGGTGTATTGAATTATAATGTAAGACAAGGTGGAAAGTTGATTTTGATGAAGTTTTTTTAATGTATCACTGTTTATTTTATGAAAAAGGTTACAGGCACTAATGGTTAGAACATTACTGAGCATTGTTATTTCTTTGTGACCTACAGGGCAAAAAAGAGTGGTATATGGAACACAAGTAGAATATAGGATATCTCCAAAGGTGACCTCTGTTCAATTAAAGGCATAAGAGACTGTAACTAAGTCATAACTAGTGGATAGAGATCTGAACCTGGAGTCAGGAAAATCTGAGTTTGAGTCTAGTCTCAGACCCCTACTTGCTAGCTGTGTGACACTGGGCAAGTCACTAAACCAGAGGTGGGGAACTTGTGACCTTGAGGCCACATGTGACCTTCTAGATCTTTAAGTGTGGCCTTTTGACTGAATCCAAATTTTTGTTGTGTAAAATTTTAATTCAGTCAAAAGGCCTCACCTAAGTATCTAGAAAGGCCACTTGTGGCCTCAAGGCCACAGGTTCCCCACCTCTACACTAAACCTTTTTCTGCTAATTTTGGCCATTTCTAAAATGGAGAAAAATAAAATCTCTCTCCAATGATTGTTGTGAGAATAAAATGAGATAATATTTGTAAAGTAATTTACAAACTTTAAAATGCTATATAAATGCTAGCTATTATTATCAAGGAAATATATAATCAGAAAAGGTAAGAGATAGTTTTGTGGTGAGAACAAAGGAAGAGAGATGGGAAGAATAAGGAATGTACTGGTACTTGTGAAATATGAAAATGATCATAAAGAAGGCCCTACAATGTGGGATGAGGATGAGAGGAATCTTCTGTGGCAGATTTATGAGAAAACTTGGACAAGAATTATACAAGCTGAGAAGGAATGGATGGGCTGAAATCAATGATGATGGAGGAAACATCCATATTGCTTATTTCACACATCCATTGAAGTACAGCTAACATACCACATGTGAGAGTGAGCAATGACAGAGGTATCCAGCTCAGGTGCCACTTTGGTAACCAAAATATCTTAGAAGCCCTAGAAGAAGCCCTCTTGCACATTGGGGACAGGGAGGCAGAATGGGAAATAATCCTATGTGAATAGTTATCTATGAAGAATATGGATTAGAACTAGAATCACACAAGATAACAAGGCATAAATGGGTTGCAGTCTTCAATGGTGCAGGGAATAAGGGAATATCCACATTGATGAGTTCAGTTCTTCAGTAAAAAATTTAAATAATTACACCTGTTATGTTAAATGCAAGACTGAGGAGAAAATAAATGAACAGATTGAATGCTTCCCTAGCATCCACATAATGTTAAAAGATATAGAGTTAACATATCGGAGTATACTCTTAGGAGGATCTGTGACAATATGTAGATAAGAATAACACAAAAGAAGAAAGCAAAGAAGGGTTTCAACTTACTATTTCGTGGGGAAATACGTACATATTGATAAGATCATGAGAACACTGAAATATCTACATAGTTGGTAAAAGTGAAAAGTATCTTTCACTTACCAATAGTAATGTTTCATCTTGATAAGTTGGAGTATATCTAGTGCAGGACAACAGAAATGGTGAAGAGTCTGGAATCCATGTCATTTAAGATTCACTTGAAGGAACTGGGCATTTTGAGCTTCCAGAAGAGAAGGTTCAGGGGAGGACTGCTATCAAGCTTTTGAATGACTATCATGTAAAAGAATATTTTTGACTCATTCTGTTTGGTCCCAAAGGACAGAACCAGGAGAAACAGGTAGGAGTTACAAAGCATTGAGTTCAAGAGAGATGTCATGAGAAATTTCCTAATTAGAACCATCTAAAAGTGGATGGGTTTTCTTGAGAGGTCTCCTTGGAGGTCTTCAAGCAGAGGCTCAATAACAACTTGATGGATTTGCTATATTATTTAATGGTGATTCCTTTCATGTTTTGGTTGGATAAGATAGTTCTTGAATTCCATTCCAAAACTCAAGCTCTGTGATTCTGGATTTTTCCAAGTTTTTATACATAACGGTAATGATGATGAGAACAATGATGATGATGATGATGATGATGATGATGTTGATGACAATGATGATGATGCTTTTACCTTTGAATATTTCACAAACAGCAATTTACAATTTTCAAAGCACTATTCACATGCACTATTTTATTTTATTTGCCCAATAAATTCATGAGGTTGGAAAAACATTATCTACATTTTTTTTCAGATGAGCAAATAGAAAAGTAGGAAAGCTGTGATCTACCTAAGAAATTAAAGACAGCATGGCAAAGCTGAGATTCAAATCTATGTCTCTTGTCTCCTAGTCACAGAAGAACAGAAACTCCAAGTAGCAAAGGAGCTCAGTGGGCATTTAGTCCAACCCATACATGAAAGGAATCCCCACTATTACATACCCAAAATTTCCCCTCCAAATTCTTCTGCTTGAAGAACTTGGAGGAAGAATACTCTCTCTAAAGAGTTCCAAGAATTGACTTCCCTAAGCAGCCCATTCTATTTTTGGACAGCTCTAATAATTTGAAAGTTTTTCATGGCATCAAGCCTAAATCAGCCTCTTCCAACTTGTACACATAACTTTTGGTTTTCCTAAGCAATATAAGTCTATTTCTTCTTCCACATGACAACCATACTTGAAAATAAAATTATGAATTATGCTCCTCCATCCCTGTCTGCCCTTCTCCAGCCTAAGTATCCCCAGCTCTTCCAATAGCTCTTCATAGGACATGTGCTCAAGATCCTTCCTCAAGCTGTTTGCTTTCCCTTAGACACATTTCATCCAGTCAATTTCCATCTTAACCTGTGGCACCAAAAATTAAACACTATTCCCCAGATGAAGTATGATGAGGGCAAAATGCAATAGTGTTTTCCTAGATGCTAATGCAGACTGAGATTCCCTTAGTTTTATAGGTTTTTTTTCTTTGTTTTGGGCTGCTACATCATTCTGCTGATAAATATTGAACCTATACTCCTTAAATCTTTTTCAGAACAACTGTTATTTAATCATGCCTACCCCATCTTGAATTTGACATTTTTGTGCCCAAGTACTAGACTTTACATTGAATTTCATTATTATTTCATATATTAGATTCAGTCCAATGCTCTAGCCTGTCAAGATTCTTTTGAATCCTGTCTGTCATTCAGTATGCTAGCTATCCTTCTCAGTTTTGTGTAATCTGAAATTTTGATAAGCATGCCTCCTATGCCTTTATCTAAGTCATAGATGAAAATGTTAACCAGAGGGCCAAACAAAGATCCCTGGGGTAATAAACTAGAGAAGTCCTGACACATCGACATTGAAATATTAACAATTACCCTTTTAATTTATTCATTCTGATGCTCTTTTTAAAATTAATATGCAATAACAAAATGTTTCAAAACCTGCAAAGACCTAAATTTTTACTGGAAACTTGCTAGTTGGTTTCTGAGAATTCTCCAGGTAGTATTTTTGGCAAAGCAGATCTAAATGCATTTTGTGACCACCTATGTGGTGGCTAAGAAATTGTAGAATGTAGTGGAGCATTAGAAATCAGACATGTCATGTTGCCATGCTTTGGACTGTATTTACAAAAGGGTCAATTATAATTGTTTTCTATGAAGTTGTGGTACTTAGTGTGACTCGAAGGAAGCCCATTCCTAAAATCCAAATCAGATTTTTGGGGGTTTCAACTTAAATCAATAGTTTTTAGCTAGAAAGCTGTCTCTTGACAATAGCCTCTACGTATGGAGAGGCAATATGATGTAGCTGATAGAGAACTGACTTTAGAGCCAGGAAGACCAGGGTTCAAGTCCTGCTCTGGCCCATACTGGCTATTTGACTTTGAGCAAGTCACTTAGCCTCTTGACCATTCTCAAGACTGTAATGTTTTGTGGAAGTTTTGGTCCTGCACTGGTAGAAGGAGTTTCCACATGCAAGAATTCCATAGACATGAAATCACAGATCTTGTCCCTTTTCCTTAAGGAAAACATTGCTCTTTAATAGCTGACAGAGCTGGAAACAACCAGAGCCACTCTGAAGAGTATTCAAAATTATTTAATGACTTCAGGAAAAAATAAGCTTTGTTCTTCAAACTCTGAAGAGCATTACCAGGGCATAGAGAAATCAGAAAAAAAATACTATTTGCATGAGCAAAACAATTGATTTTCAGTGTTTTCAGAGCAAAGATATATTTCAGGACCTGGAGAGAATGGCAATTGATCCATCTAGGGTGGCATTCTCCAGGTTTTCAGTATTGAATTCTTCACAGGAAGGCTTTTGTTTGCTTGCACAGTAATGACCCTGATAACCTCTGCATTACTTTAGGAGAATTTAATTTCTTTTCCATTTTTTCTTTTCATCACATGTAGCAATCAGTTTATGTCCCGAAGCATGAAGTCTACTTAGCAAATGTCATTTTTACCCAATCCAAGCAAGTGTAACTACAGCTGTCTTTATTCAGATTGCTTAGTCTTTTCTGAATACTAAGCTAACCCCCATAAGCTACTTCAAATGAGTTCCATACTTAAATTACATATCATAAAAGAATATTTGTTCTCTCCATTTTAAGTTTAATGCTCTGTAGCTTCAGAAAGTATTTGTATTTGAGGAAGATAAATTGATTTATACATAATTTTTAAATTGTATTAATAATATAATGCTTCTATGGAGACAGTCATTTCTAATAATATGTAAAAAATGATAGAAAAGAAGCAAATTTTTCTGAGGATAATCATACACATATGTGTGTGTGCATGTTTTAATGTACATACACATAAATATATGTATCACATATTTAATGTATTACATACATATATCTCATATCTAATCATTTTTACATATCATCAAACATATATATATATATTAAATCAAATGTATTTCTGTATTTTAATACAAATACGCATATCTATTGCAAGAATTATACACATACACAGTATATCCCAAAAGTCTTAGGGCAGTTTTAGGATATTAAAGTTTAATTCTAAATTTTTGGAACACCATGTATACATCTGGATCCAGACAGATAGAAGGGCAAACTGCTTAGAGATCCAACAGGTCCCCCAAAAGAATCATTGCTTCTTTTGATGTTTTTTTTTATCTTTTACTGGGGGAGGAGGACCAGAAGCAGTTCCTACCACCCATTCTTCTTTTATTAAATATATAAATATTATGCATATACTATATAATTATTGGAATATATGTGTGTACTTTTATATATATGCAAGCATGTATATAATCATCCTTCGAAAATAATAGTTCATCCTCTAGTTATGGCAATGTTCAGAATGATAAGTTCTTTATAACAAAACGATGCATATTTTCAAATACTGATTAACAGTTCTAATGAGTATTCCAAGTTCCTACATCTTCCTATTTATGTAGCTTAACAAATATATACGTTATGCATAAATATATGTATGTCTGTGCGTATATGCACACATATACATATACAAATATAGAATATATAGAAGAAGGTTATTAACCAGATTGTTTATCATATAATATTTTTTAAAACAACCATAAGTTTGTAGGATTAATCTATCTAAAATACATGAAAATATTAATACATAAGAAATATTTTGCAGGCTATAGTATAATTTTTTTCATAAATTTAATCATGATTATTACTATAGATTATGATATTCTTCATTCTGATTTTTCTTGAATATAGAATGATTAATGTGTGCTGGAAGATAAAAGCACATTCATTTTCACTTGATATTGTTTTATTCAATAAAATATTTTATCAAGTTACCCCAAACTAAATAATAATAGCACATGATCTTGTATGGGATCAGGAAGATTCTTGGTCACCTCCTTTATGTCTCACAAAACTCAACCCAGTTGTCCTTTATTTAGGCTTTAAAGGAGCTTAATTCCTAACCTTAGGATTACACCAAAGGGGAATATGTGAAACTGACACTCATTATTACTTTAGTGATAGTTCTCTAAACAGAATCATGAATAGAAACAAGAAAAAACTATAACTTTCCTTGAAACATTATCTCTAAAGACATCTGTTATTTCCATGAAGACCTACCAAAAAAGTATGTATTTTTATCCAAATACTTGAACTATATTCCAAATATACTCCCTGCAAATGTCTACTTCCCCGAATTTCTTTAACACTCTCAGATAGCCATTATTAGAAGATTCACTTATTTTAACAATGCATCATACTTACAGTTGCATCCTAATACTGGTTGCAATGATAGTTTCAATTGCCCTTTGCAACAGACACCAAAAAATGGAGCATGGGGTGTGGCTAGAGGGCTGACCATGAGGTCATAATGACCTGGACTCAGGTTCTGCCTCTGACACAATATGACTCTGTGACCCAGAAACAAATTACTTCACCATTCAGTGCTCTAGGAAACTCTCAAAAAAAGGCACTGACTTGTATAAGCAGAGGGAATCTGTTCACCTGGAAATTCCTGATATCAGTGAAATTAACGGTCCAAACCCTATCTACAACAAACACCAAAGATGCCCACGAGACAGATAGTTCACTATGCCATTTTTTCACCTTATAGCTCTTGTTTTAAAGTCCCTACATTTGTATAAGCAAAGGATTAAACAATCATAGGATTATAGGCCATCTTGTCCACTTATTTCATTGAACAGTTAAAGAAAGGGGGCCAAAGAAGGGGAAAAAAATTACCCAAGATCACAAATAGTAAACAGGGCCAAGATTCAAACCCAGCACTCTTTCCATACATTGTATCACCCATACTCATATTAATAACAAGATTAAGATTTGAAAAGTACTTGATATGAGTCTCGTTTGATTTTTACAACAATCTTGTATGATAGGTGTTTTTATTCTCATTTTACAAATGAGGAAACTGAGATTCAAAGAAGTCAAGAGCTCACCCAGGGTCATGTAGCTAGTAAATAACAGAGGCAAAACTTGAACACAGGTCTTCTTGATTACAAGTCCAATACACAACACAAGAATGAAGTTTGACTGGCTCAAAAAGTAGAGTCTCCATAGTTTCCCTTGGTTTAAATCATATGATTTCATAGGGCTCACTGCCTAAATTCTCCTTTTCTTCTATCTCAAAGGACTGTTCCCATTGGTGTAATCCTGAAAGCAAATCTTAATCCAATTACAAATTTCAAAACATGGAACAGTTGGTAGTGTTTTGTGAGACTTGAGAAAGGTGTTTGACCAGAATTGAACCTGACTTTGATACAAGACCATGTTCTATTATTGTTTAATTTTGGGTATTTCTCCCCTAGGAGGAGGACAGAGGAGAACTAACCAGCTTCAGGACTAAGGTAAGAGGGGAGTTTTCTTTCAAAGGAATGTATGCCATCCATTTGAAGGAAACCCCTCCCCCACCTGTCTTGTTTTTTTTTTTCCCCTCCTTCCTTTGTGCATTTTTTTTTTAAATCCAGTTCTAAAGACGAAGATTAACACCTCTCCAGGATGGTGATTTCATCATCCAACTACAGGTGTTTCCAAGGGGAAACAAGACCCATGCATTTAAGTCATATTGGCTTATAAGTCATTCCTATCCCCATCATCATTTTAAAGTCTTGACCTAATCATATTAGAGAGCAGACTGGAACTCTTCTAAAAGTGCTGCCCAAGATTTAATTAATCATTTTTCATTTTCTAAAATTTGACTTATGAATTTGTATATGGAAAGGCAATGTCAGTCAAACTCCAATGACAAGGAATTCACAAAAAAGCCATAATACTAATATCTGATTCATTACTATTAAACGTATAATTTGTTATTAAGGAGATTTAAAACTTTTATTTGTAAGTTAAATTAAACACTCAGTAATGACTAATTACATTTAAAACTTCAAGATGAAATATTATCCTTTAGGCATTCTTTACAGACTGAATAACAATATAGCATTTAGCTATAATGGGCCGCTATTATTGTTTAATTTTTCAACATTTTTATTTAAAGTTTTGAATTCCAAATTCTATCCATCCATCCCTCCCTCCCCTCCTCTCTCCCTGAGACAGTAAGCAGATATAGTTTCCACATGTGCAATTATATAAAACATTTCCATATTAGTAATTTTGTATAAGACCCAAATAAAAGAAAAAATGAACATGAAAAATAGCATCTTTCAGTCTGTATTCAATCAATATAGATTTTGTCTCTGGAGGCAGATAGTATGCTTCATCATTAGTCCTTTGGGAATATCTTGGATCATGATATTGATGAGACTAGCTAAATTATTCACAGTTCTTCATCAAACAATATTGCTTTTACTGAGTACAACGCTCTCCTGGTTCTGTTCACTTCACTATGCATCAGTTCATGTAAGTCTTTTCTTTTTCTGAAATCATCCTGCTTGTCATTTCTTACGGCACAATAAGATTCCATTACAATCATATACCATAGCTTGTTTAGCCATTCCCCAACTGATGGGCCTCTCTTTGATTTGTATAGGCTGTTATTATTAAATACTTTATATCTTTAAAAGTTATCAGAGAAAATAAGAATCTAGATAGCAAGGAAGAATATAGATTATTACTGAGTTTTAACTCTATGTCAAGTCCATAGGTTCCTTTTTTATTGCTTGGGTGATCCTGGCTGCACTCTTTATCTGAATTTGCAGTTTTCTATAGAAGAAAATCCCAGCCTTTGGTTCAGCTGGGCCCATTTGATGCTTTTAAAGGGCATGAGTACAAGAGGGGAAAGTGATAAGGAAATAAAAGGATAGCCAAAGGAAAGACTTTAAAAACAGAAGACGTAAAAATAGTTTGGAAAGGTGCAACTTCATTTTATTATACTTCAGTATTATATGTTTGTCATTATTTCCTTTCATGGGCTTATGAAAGTAGAGCTAATTGATCCTGAGACACCCAACTAGCAACATCCAGATCAAGGAAAAGAGAAAGGTGGGGCCCAAGAATGAAGAATAATTTAAGAGATTGAGGAGAATATGGTACAGAAAAATTGGAGAATTTTGCATCAAAAAAATCATCACATTTCAAAAACACAGTTCACTGAACCTTGTTATTTCTTCAAGTGATTGTTAAGTAGCTCAATGTAGGGTGTTTTTTTTGGGGGGGTGGGTAATGCCAAAATCTGTGATTGTCTTAGTCTCTTGAAGAAATTTCCTCTGCCAGTACAAATTAGCAACTCACTATCTTCAATTTTTTCCTGAGGCACTGAAAAAAATTAAGTGGCTTGCTCATGGCCACATAACTACAGAAGAATGTGCCAGAAGCAGAACCTAAACCCAGGCACATCTTCTATCCACTATGCCATTCTAATTCATTTTCACACTGTTCAGGCTTTTCTTGAGAGTGTTTCCATAATACTTTAAAAATCTTTTAAGCTATGTACATTTTTACTTGATGTGATTTCACACTGAACTGGAGTCCCTGAAGATATAGCTATAGAAATAAATGTGTCAGCATTTTCCATCTCAGTGGTCCTCAAATCCAGGAGTTTGTTGTTTTGTTTTGTTTTTTTCAAGAGGAGTGTGGTTTGGGATTTTTTTTTAAAGAGGAATGGATTTCAGAAAGATAATCAAGTTTTTTTGTGACTTTTATTTTTGCAGATGAACCTAGGTTCTGGGTGGACCCTTATCCACACACAGATTTTCTGCCAGTAGCTGAACAATATCAGAGCAACATTTTTCCTAACTTTTTAAAGGGCAAAAAAATTGCTTTGCTTTCTAGAACTACTGTCTAAGCAGATACACAAATGACTTGAGAATCTCAGGTGTCTTTAGTTGGTTAATTTGTTAGATTTCTATTGCCATTTTCTCCCAAGAGCATGGATTTAATATTATCACACAGATGTGATGTAGATAGCTTAATTTGAATTCTTAGTGATGTATTTCATAGTATATAATATGTATAGCTCATTAAAGGAAAGATGTTTCAGTGATACTGTAATGATGATTTCCTGCAACACATATCTTAAATTAAAATTAAGTCAATAATTGAAATGAATGCTGTTGAGCATCCAGAGATAGGAGCTATTCCATCTGATGACTACTTTTGCAACAGAATTTCACAGAATAATCAAAAATATCAGCTTAAGTAATACCTGATTTCAGATGAGAGCAGATGGTATAAAGGATTTATTAAATTATCTGATCTGGCCACACAGGGAAGCAAGTATACATGGGAGAATTTGGGGAGTTGGAGTTACTTTGTATTTTACCAAAAAGACACATCTGTAACATTGGGGGTGGAGGGAGAAAAAAGTTCTTAGCAATTAGAATTGGAACAATTTAAAGTTGGAACTGGCTGCTTCAGGAAATAGTGGCTTTCAGAAGAAGCTAGATGACCAACTGTTAGGTGTATTGTAATGAAGCTTCTTTTTTTCAGTACGGTTTCAACTAAATGCCCCTGGAACCCCTCACAATTCCGAGATTCTGTGGATCTGTGAATTTACTGACTTGTGTTACTTTGATTAAATAAGATATGCCTTAGAATATATTTGTGTAGTTTGGAGATATTAACATAACAATTTAGATGAATATTCTAATATTTCTACTGTTTCTATCATATTCTAACATTTTTATAAGACTCTATATGAAATAGATGCATAACTGTAATTTTAGATATTCATTCTCATGAGTGACCAAAAGTGGTGATGCTAAACTTGTAAATAATATAATGAAAATATCAAACATAAAGACTAAATAACTTTCTTTTCTTTATTAACTATTCACAAAGTATTTGTTCTGTTTATGAGAGCCATAAATCATTTTGAACCTTACTTAGAGAAAATAGGTAGAGTTTTATCTCGAGTAGTATAAATGCCCAGGAGATTGGTGCCTTAATGCATGAAATCAATCTTACTCTACTCTGGTGATGAAAATGTGGGCCATGATCATCTGAAATAGACTATAATTACTTTAAGAGATACACTTGGGCTATAAAGATGTCCCTGATCTTAGAAATCCACAGTGCTAGAAGTACCAAACTATATCGTGGCCCCGGACTTTTCCTACCACTGACTCAAACTTCTAATCATTCTACAACCTACCTAATGTCACAGAGATACTTCATGCTATGGGTTGTCTGAGGGCAAGACTGACTTTTCAGGTAAAATATAAATTAGAGTTGCCTTCCAGGTTATATTGAGTTACACTAATATCCCTTGACTAGGCTATTTAAAAAAAAAAAAAAAGCTTACTCCATGGTATTATACTTGCCTTAGAAAGTCAGGATTCTTCATGGTAATTCTCTTCCCACAGTAACCTCATGATCCGAGACACAGCTAGTAGAAGTCTGAAGCTGAATTTGAACTTAAGTCTTCCAGACTGTAGGCCCAGAGCTCTATCCACTGAGCCACTTAGCTGCTGCTAGTATCATTTTTATAACTTAATATGTATGATATGGTTTCCCCTAACCCTGACTCAGATGTACTCTGGAAAAAGGATACATATTGAAGAAGTAAATGTGGCAAGACAAACTGGTCTTCTATGGAAATAAAGGTGGTATGATCCTCTCTTTTTAGTCTACCAGAAATTCCTCAGGATTGAAAATTGCCATAATGGGAATGAAGAATGTAGAAATATAGTTAGTACAGAGGCAAAATGAGGAGCAATGTAGCATAATGGACAAAGTACTGGGCTGAGAGTTCAGGGCAGTCTTGGGTTTAAATCCTGCCTCTAAACATTTACTATCTGAACCTGGGCAAGTCACTTAATTTCTCTGAGTCTCAAGCATCAACCTGGGACCCGTCTACCAAGTTATAGATAAGTTGCAATTTGGATTGGTGGAGGGAATTCCCACCAGAAGTTTTCTATGGTGAGGAAATCATAGTGTATCCATATGGAGAGGCTATTCAGATTTCCCTGAGTCTTGAAATATTGCTCTTTTTTCCCCATTCCCAGCCCTGCTTCCTATCATTTGTCAAATCACTGTAGAAGAAACCACACAGAAAAACCTGGTTAGAGTGAGAACAGCCACTACAACCAACCCACCAGTTACATACAACTCTATATGATGTCTCAAGGCCTCAGAATACAGTTAGAATCAATGAAGCAACTCAAGTCTTTTAAGGTGACACTATGCACCCTCAAAGGAAAGAAATTGTGTCATCATCTATGGTAATATAGGCTGAAAATCTTTAAAGGAAATGGATTTGGAATTCTTGAACTACAACTAATTTGTGATCAAAATAGAAAAATTATTGTATTATTTACAAGCCTTTCGATAAGTCATAACTTTCCAATAATATAAGCTTCTTAATCCTACAGCTTCCTTTAAAAAGCATTTTTGATTCATTTGTTTATAGATTTACATATAGATGTAAGATAAAGACATACCACCTCCATAGAAAACCTGTTTCTCTTGCCACATTTACTTCCTCAATATGTATCCTTTCTCCAGAGTAAATCTGAGTCAAAAGTCAGGGTTAGGGGAAACCATATCATATATATTAAGTTATAAAGAATGATATTAGCAGCAGCTAAATGGCTCAGTATATAGAGCACTGGGCTACAGTCTGGAAGATAAGTTCAAATTCAGCCCCAGACTCCTACTATTTGTGTTATCATAGGCAAATCACTTAACCTCTCTTTGCCTCAGTTTCCTGAACTGTAAAATGGAGATAATAATACCACCTACTTCCGAGGGTTGTTGTGAGGATCAAATGAGATATTTGTTAAGTGCTCAGAACAGTACCTGGCACATAGTAGGCAGTATATAAATATTGTTGTTTTTGTTCATTCATTTCAGTCACATCCAATTCTTCATGACCCCATTTGGCATTTTCTTGGCAAAGATACTGGAGTGGTTTTCCATTTCCATCTCCAGTTCATTTTGCAGATGAGGAACTGAGCTAAACAGGGTTAAATGACTTGTCCAGGGTCACACAGCTAGTAAGTGTCTGAGGCCAAATTTGAACTCAGGGAGATAAGTCTTCTTGACTTCAGGTCTAGCACTCCGCCTATTAAAATATTATGCTCATATAAATATTAAAATAATATATAATAATATTTAAAATATTATGCCTATATAAATATTAGCTATTATTAACAGTGTGTAGCTAACCACTAAGAAATCTGACATCTTAAATGATAGAATTTTTAAAAATATATAATTCTTAATTTCAAGAAATTTATAAGGAAATATCCTAGAATATCAGTGATACCTCAACTGTTCATTTCCATTTGATTAAACCCAAAGGGAACCAGGCCATGAATTCAGGTAACACTTGGTAAATTATTGTTAATGATAAATAGGGGGAAAATTTTAAAATTAGAAATTAGTTCAACTTTGCCTAAAACTGAAATGATGTAATGATAGAAAATATTTTTTCAAAAGTCACTTTTTTCATTGATAAATTTTAGTCTGAATTTAGTTTTTAAAATGCCATATCTAGCTCCTATATCCAAACGAATATTGAGGCTATAAATGATAGGTTTACCCTCTGATTCATAACAAGTTTCCTTTGAATTTTATCACATCTTGTTCTTTTCATTCTCTCATATTTTATTTCCCTCTGTATAAACAAAGCCAAAAAAAGTATCCCCTTCTTTTAACTACCCAGGTTGTCCATGAAATAATTTTCCTTGAGTGTTTTGTTTAGAAAATGTGAGATTCTTATCTATTACCTTGCTTTAACAGTTCTGAAATAGTAGTTAACATCAATAGACTTTTTATGTCTCCCTTACCAACATTTAATGGGAAGTTTTGATATCTTTTTTGTACCTTGCAAATTTCCTCCTGACAGGCTTTTCATCTGCTGAGTACCTTTGTCTCTCCAAAACAATCTGAGTGCTATAATTGCAGGATTTCCCTTTTTAGTATACCACCTCCTTCTTTTGCTAAAATACAGCCTTTAGGAGTATTGGGTTCTGTGTAAGTTCACAACTTAACTTGACTAATTATATAGAATATCTACTATATGAATGGCACCACACTAGGCACTAAGGGGATTTTAAAAAAAGATATGATATAGTCCTGCCTTACATGAATTTATAGTCCACTGGGAGAGACAAAACAAAGCATTAAATCACAATGAAAGGCAGGGTGTAATTAGGAACCAAAATGATACAGAAAATGAATTATAGTAGTTGGGCATAGGAGAAATTATTAGAACCTGGAGCAATTGAGGAAGACCGCCTGAAGAATGTGGATATTAGCCAGACCCCTTAAGGATGATAGAAAGGCTTTGTATAAGTAAAGAAGAAAAAAGGCATACCAGGCTAAGAAGAACAACAAGCTACTGAACTGGCAATTAAACCAAGTATATCCAGTTGGGAACACTGAGGAGATGGCCCTGGCTGGAGCAACAATGAGTTCATACCAGGGACTAGAAAAAGCTAAATTTGGATAGATAGGATAGGACCTAATTGGGGATGCCTGAACACTACACTGAGGAACAGGCCTGGAGGTCAGGAGACCAGGATTCTGGTCTTGACTCTATCACTGACTAGTGGGATAAACCTTGAGGAGGTTATCTCTAGGCACAGTTTGGACAACAGAGCATCACTGGAAATACGTGAATAGGAGGTAATGCTATGAAATCAATAACTTATTCTACTCTCCTTCATGTACTAAACAGTGTGGTCAAACAGTACTGATTACTTTTCATTCCACTCTCCTCCCTCCATGCCTTCATTCACACTATTCTTATTTCTAAAATGAAATTCTTCCAAACTTCCACCATTTGAAATACTATCCACCTTTTAATACCTAACTCCAATGCTCCCTCTTCTATGAGACTTTCCCTGATTGCCCCAGCCCAAAACTATCTCTTTCTCCTTAGATCATGTATGAGACTTGCTTTATATTTCTGCAGGAAACTTATCAGATTCTGTTTTATATTATAGGCATTTCTGAGCTTGCCCCAGCACTCCTAGATTATGAGTTTCCTGAAGGCAGCACCATATCTTATTCATCTTTGTAACCTCATTACCTAGCACAGTGCCTTGCACATAACACACACACTTTATAAATATTTTAGTCGAATTAAATTATAGGAAAATTAATCTGGCATTGGCAAGAGATGGAAGCACAGAGAACTATTTTGAGACTCATGTAATTCATGCATAAGGTGATGACATAGGAAATGGAAAGGAAGGGGTAGATTCAATGGACATTTCAAAGGAAGAAATGATAACACTTGTTGATTAATTGGAAATCATGGATGAAGAAGGAAAAGTAAAAAATAACTCAGGTTTTTAGCTTGGGTGCTAAGGACCAAAATATTAGAGAAATGAATATGAATGAGGTATGGACGAGAATTAGGAATGGAACAGGTTCAAGTTTTGGCTATGTTGATCTTTGAAGGGACAATGAAACATTTAAGCTGACATCTTTCCTTTATCAGTTGAAGATGTATGACTGAAGCTAAGATGCGAAATGAAGGCCAGCAGTAGAAAATGAAGATTGGTTGGTGGTATTCACTTCCAACCAGCCTTCAAAATTAAGAACTTGTAGTAGTAGCAGCAACAGTAGCAGTCACAGTCATAGTAATACCACTTCTCTATTTCTTCCAAGGAGGATTTAGAAAGCATATAGTCTGAACTCTTCTACTGCTCTTGGAAGTGGTATTGCTTCTACAAAGCAGCATTTCTGGCATTTTAGTAACTAAGCCTTCTTTGAATGAGGTCTAAGCTGTATCTCTTTACTTTATATAGAATCCCATTTAATGGAGTATTTGTTGATACCTTACATTTTGACTAATGGAAAAATATATGATGCTGTACAATAGTGACCAGTTATTAACCATTTATAAGATACTTGCTATTGCTTTGAGTGAAATATAAATATACCTCTTCCAACTTAGTTGTTCAGGAGGTATCAGGAGGAATGTCACTGAAATACTCCTATCGAGAAGTAGCCAAACTGTCAATGCAGGGTTTAAAAGTGAATCAAATAGTTCATGTTTTTTGAAGGGTTTACTAAATTGCAATGTTCCATCTAGGATCAAACTTATGCATGCCTCTTGACTGTGAGGTCTTGAGGGGTAGGAGTAGTATGGAAAGATAATAACACTACTCATGAGAAATAGTACATATAGCTAACTTGCACATTAATTAGTCTTTTACTCCTAAGCCTAACGCTGGGAGGTGGGCTTCATCAAAAAAAACAGACTAGAAGCAGCCAGAATCTGGACTTTAAACAGATAGGAAGACATGTCACCAGATACCATAAGATAGTGTTGTAGTAGGAAAAGCATCAGACTTAGAGGTCAGAGACCTGACTTCTAGTCTTGGCGTTGTCACTAACAAATCTCATAACCTTGGGGAAGTCATATAGGCTTCACTTGCCTCACATGAGAGTTTTGAGCTAGGTGATACTTTAAAGAATAAATTTTCCAACTTGAATATTCTGAGTTCACAATTTTTAGTTGAGAGGCAATATGGTATAGTAGATAGTGAGCAGAATTTGGAGTCAGGAAAGCCTGGGTTTAAGGGCCATCTCTGAAGTGTGGATGAGTGACCCTGGGCAGGTTGTTTATCCCCTCATTACCCCAAAGAAACTCTCTGAGATTCTAAGTTACAGAGTCATTGCCAACATACATTGGAGGAGTGAATTCCTCACAAGGAGTTCACTTTAACAATAAAATCAGAAGCCTGGTAAAAATAAAGATAAGAGAGAGAGAAAGAGAGAGAGAGAGAGAGAGAGAGAGAGAGAGAGAGAGAGAGAGAGAGAGAGAGAGAGAGAGAGAGAGAGGAAGGAAGGAAGGAAGGAAGGAAGGAAGGAAGGAAGGAAGGAAGGAAGGAAGGAAGGAAAACAAACAAAGATGGATGGATGGTCAGATGGAGGGATGGACAGACAGGTAGGTAGGTATATAGACAGACAGACAGACAGATAGATAGATAGATGAATAAATGAATGAATGAATAAGTGAAACAGGTCAGAAGTCACATTCGAAGTAAAGGAGATGTGGTAGAATAGGCAGGCCTCATAATTCTAAGTTTCTAAGTAATCAAAGAACCTGGACTCCCAGAGGGAGTACAGAGAGTGGGCACTAGAGGATCAGGCACATTGAGTCAAGCATCCAGGAAGAATTGTGGCGAAAAAAGTCAGGATCTAAGTGAGTGGTCTGAATAATAGGCTTTATATACATTGAGTGCTGAGGGGTTGTGAAACAGAGCCACAAAGGACTTGGAACAAGAGTTGAGCTAAGATGAAATCATATAGCTGACAGAGCATGTAGATAATGACCAGGAGACCAGTTCATATAGGAAGAAAACATGAAATAATCTTAAATCCTAAGAACCAGTTTAACGTCAGAATCTGTAGATGATACAAGCAGAGAGTTAGAATCTGAGTAATGATTCCACGGATGACCTCTAAGCAACCAAATAACACAATGAACAGAGGCAGAGTTATTGTTAAAGTATAAAAGCAGGAGGTCAGGGCCTAGAAGTCCAAGCCAGACAGGTCAAAATAGGCCAGAACAACCTAAGTGTGCAGGCAGGAGAATCATTTAGGAGTTTGGGCTGAATGCAACAAAATGCATCCATTTATCCCTGAAGCCTAGAAATGGCACAAGGGGCAATGTCTGGTAATCAGAAGAGCACTGGATTTGGAGACAAAGGGCTAGGCCTGAATCCCAACTGCCACATTAATACCTGTGTGACCTTGGGCACAGGCACAACTGTTCAGCATCTAAGTTTGCTCATATTCAAAATGAAAAGGTTGAACGCTATGGTCCCTTCTAGCTCCAAACTTATAATTGATATCCCAGCATCTAGAACATTTGGACACATTCATGCAGCAGCATACCCAGAGCAGGACTGTTTATTCCAGGATGAAAGATATTGCTTCTCCTCCCGATTTTTAAGCAACAAGCAGACAAAATTTAGAAAATGTGTGCTTCCCTACCAGATTTGTGCTTCTCCCCAAGTGGAAGCAATGTTTTGTGATTGTAAAGAAGGCTAGGTCCTCCAGAGAGTCCTTATAGCTTCGATATACAAGACAGCAGCAATCAAATCAATCAATCATTGAGCATGTCTATTAAGTGTATATACATTTATATGTATGTGCATATGTGTGTATAATATTTGTTGATTTGAATTGAATTGAAAAATAAAAAATAGATTTTTAGAGCAAGGGCTTTGGGATGTTACAATCAAGCCTGACACTAAGCCAGTGGCCTTTTGAAGCTGGAGCTCCTGATGCGCAAACAGGTCTCCAGAAAGCAAGTGGACTTGAGCCCATAAATAAAAATAAATTTGGTTGGCAAAGGAAAGGAGACAAAGCAATTCCTAACACCTCCCCACTGGCAGCCCAAATTGAATGTTCCACTTAAAGCACTTAAAGTTAGACTTACCCACTGGGAATGCATCAATTATTTCCATTTATTTGAGAGTATGATTTTAAAGCTTATTTGATTTGGCTGAGACAATGAGTTATTCAGAGATGCACCCTCCCCTTCCCACTCTGCCCCCAGAATATTACATTTGACTGCTGATGATTTTTGTATCTTAGTTTAAAAAAAAAGTTTCCTATAATAAAAGATCTGTTTTCTCCTTTGGACCTGCTAGGTGATAAGCATTTCCTATTTCTAAAATAAGCTATGGAACTGTAAGAACCAGAAGTTGTACAACATAACTATATGAGGATTTTACAGGAATGGCTTGGAAAAAAACACTTGTCCCTCTGCACATCCAGATATTCAGGTTCCTCCCAGCATCCCCTGTCCTACAGACAGCATGCTGACTACTTTTAAATATGAGTCATAACCAGTCCTTCAGCACAAGGACCTCAGTAGAACCGATTTACTCAAGTAGGAATTAACAATGCAAATATAAAGGAAAATATAACCTAAAAGCAGCTGAAAATTAGTATAGCATTTATTCACCTTTTACAATCCCCCTGACACAGTTGGATTATGGAGCAAAAAAAAAAGCATGTAGAAATCACAGACTTAATTGCTTATGCACCATACAGAGACCCAAGTAAAGAGACTAAATCCTTCTTTAATGAAAAGGTTTTAAAATTATCTTTATTTTAATTCTTTTCCATCTCCAGTTTAATCTGAGTTTGGTTCTTCCCATCAAGAAACAAGTCTCCCCTCTCTTTTTGTGTCTGAACTACTGATAATTCCTCAGAATTGATTTTACCCCCATTAAGTAGATATTACCTGTAGCATTGTTGCTACATAAACTAAATTGAGGAAGGGCTTAATTTCTTTTCCACCAGCTACATCCAAATGGTTACAGAACTATTTAGACCCAATCCCAGCTTTCTGAATGGTCTCTCAAAAGCCACTGAGGCAGATAAAGGCATGTATTTGTCTGTTGGAAGGGATAATTTGGGAGGGAAAGTAATAACAAAGCTCTAAGTTAAATTGAAAACTTAGTGGAGCATTGATCATGCTGAGAACTAGTTACTTTTCTGGACCTTAAAAGTGAATAAAAGGCTAGAAGTGTGAACTGAACTCCTTATCTTAAGGGTTGACTAGACTACTGATTTTTGCTTTTTATCATTTAAAAGGGTAAGTCCTATACTTTTATTTACTTTTTGATGTTCTCCTGGTTGATATTAATAGTAATCTTTCTTAGGCATCCATGGACTTTATATAAAGTTTAGAGGATTGCCTTGGGCACTCGGTTTCTATGACCACACGTCTTTGGAGAGTAAAGAAGTGGGGTGTTCATGCTGGGTGGTAAGGAAAGATAAGTCACTTGGTCTCTCAGTGCCTCAGGCTATTCTCGAAGACAAGTTACAGATCAGACAAAGAGCTTTGCCAGAAATTTTCCACACTGATTAGATCACAGGTTTAGAGTAAAACAAAACTTAAAAAAATTAGACAGCTAAAAGAAAATATGATACATGTGCTCCTCCCTCCTCATTAATGTTATTTTTCTGAAAAAAGCAATGGCTTAAGTGAAAAAAAATGAGTTTTGTGCAATACTTCTATCAATACCAATAGTACAACAACTATTTAAATAGCTTTTGATTGAGTATAGTATAGGTTCTCAAGGTCATCACTAAATAGGTAGCATGTTTTGATTGAGTACATTTTTCCAGGTAATATTTATGTTTGTTTCATGGTGATTCTAGACTTCTATTAAATGGCCATGGCTCAACAGCCTATTGAAAACAGTATTCCCTAGTATCTAACTAAGGCCTTGGAATTTTAGTTAGCTGTCAGAAAGCTATGAGAAATAGGTTCTTGCTAGAATAGTGTAAGGAAGACCTGATCATATTTTTTAAATAACTAAATAAATCTAAAAAGAAAAATCTCCTGAGAATTTCCTAGGATCTCTTAGATTAGGATTCATGTAATTCTCTGTTACCTTAATTTGAGAGACCAAAGGCCTCACCTTATTATGCATGTATGGATAGACTCAAACATTAAAATGTAATCTATTTAGTAGAAGACAGATTGATTCTAACCCATATTGAAGTCGATGCAGCCAATGGCAAGAGAAATATGTGATATGTGAAAAAAGCATGCCTCCTTTCCTTTTTGTGCTATTGAAAGGTATAGCAATTTCCTGAAGCAGATCTTTTAATTCTTTATGAAAAGACTCATAATGTGATATAAATGCTTAAATAGGCCTCTCTTCTAGACCAACTAATTGCTCGACTTTCTATCATCCTGTTGTACCAAACTCTTCACCTTCAATAAATAAGATCTCTTTAAAAAACTTCATATCTCAAGCATCCTCTACTCTACAAAAATGGGATGAGAAACCACAATGCCAGGTTTAGTGCCCTGTGCCTATAAGTCATACACACAGCCAGAAAATGTGGCCATAGTGACATTGTTTTGAGGTAGGGAAGATGCATTCTAATTTGCATGACATTCCTTTGATACTGTCAAATATTAAAAGTTTACTTCCTTTTTGTAAGGAAAAGAGGGGAGGTGCATATTTTATCTAGCACATAAGAAAGAATCTCCAGCACTATTTGGCATGCATCTTAAACATTTTAGTAGGTGATAATTATATTTTGTAGGTGGTCTGATGAATAGAGCACTAGATTAAAAATAAATAAATTTTATCTATGCACAATTAACTGTATTACCTTCAGCAAGCCATTAACCCTTTTTATGCTTCACTTTCTCACTTTCTCAACCTCTCCTATGGTCTCTCTGTCTCTGTGTCTCTGTCTCTGTCTCTGTCTCTCTCTCTCTCTCTCTCTCTCTCTGTGTCTCTGTCTCTGTCTCTCTCTGTCTCTCTGTCTCTCTGTATTTCTGTGTGTCTCTGCCTCTCTTTGTCTCTGCCTCTCTGTCTCTCTCTCTATCCATCTCTCTCTCTCTCTGTCTCTGTCTTTTTCTCTGTCTCTTTCTCTGTGTGTCTGTCTCTCTCTGTCTCTGTGTCTCTGTCTCTGTCTCTCTCTGTCTCTCTCTCTCTCTCTCACACACACACACACACACACACACACACACACACACACACACACACACCCCTACCTCATTATATGGTTGTGAGGATGAGCAAAGCAACCAGTCAGCAACTACTTGCTAAGCACTTACTATATACCAGGCTCTGATAAAATTGTAAATATATTGGATTAGAGAAATAAGTAACATTTTATTCATACAGGAAAAAATTATAGTAGCAAATACATATGAACAATAATAAATAATAATAATAATAATAAATGCTCACATTTATATTGCCCTCATTTGTATCCTTTGTAACAATTAGACTTTTAAAATTCCCAAGTGATAAAGTAACATCAAACCACAATTCCACAAACTCAGTGGCACCCTCTGTATAAACACAATTTCAGTTGGAGGTTCATAATGGTCGTTCTAACACCGGGTAAAATTGTAGATATATTGTCTTGAGCTTTCAGAAGATAGGAAGAAATCCTGGTTGCGTACCGAGGGTAACTTTTCAGTGACAGAAATGGTCCTCCTCCTGTATCCCTATTTAAGTGGACTTTATTTATAGCTTGCACTGTTGCTCTTACCTCCTTCTCTAGTGGCCAGCACTTTTAACCTAACGTAGCCTATTGAGCGAAATCACTTTGTATAGCCTTTAATCTCTTTTTGGTGAGTCTTGTCAAGACATACAAGTGATATGTTCTATAAAAATAAAAAGACTGTCATGGTCCAAATACTTTATATCACAGTCCATAAAAGCAACTCAGACCTAAATATTAAGCGTATAAAAAGAGACCTTTGAAATGAAATTAATTTTCGGTAAGAGGACTCCGTCTTTTTGTTACCAATATTTTCCTCTGACTGAATCACTTCACCTAGATAGTGAAACAAGGTAGTCAGTGTGGTAGTCGGTTTGGTTTGGTTTAGCTTGAAGTCAAGCAAGCTTTCAAAATTCGGCAGATCTGAAAGGTATCAAGGATGAGATGGTTTGCACTAAACATCACCAAGTAAGTGCAGTGGTTACTGCCAGTTGGTATAAGGATAAGCCTATAGCCTTTCTAAAATAAGCACATCATAGTAGTTAATGGTGAACTGGGTAATGATTTATTTTCCTATGTTAACTTGTACAATGTGAACCAAGAAATAGAAATAGCAGTGTGAAACTAAATCATTTTTACATGGCCTAATAGATGTTGTAAGAAAGACAATGTCTGAGAGCTTAATTTTCAAACAATTACCTTGACTGAAAGCATCTTTTCCTTCTCCATTCCTTTATTTTTTTTTCATTTTCTTTTATTTTGCTGTGAAACCGTCTATGGATATGGCTAATAACCCTGTTAAATAACCCTCTCATAAGATGACTTTACTTTCATAAAAGGCTTTCTCCTAAAGAATATATAAAACAATTACAAGCCCATCCACTATTAATTTTTTTAATATGCTATGCCTAATCTTAAAACAAAATATACTATTTTGAAAGTTACTTTTCTTTCTAATCATTAAATTTCACAAAGAGATAACTTTCATGTTATTTAAAACAAATTTTGTCTAATATTTACACATAATAATAAATTAAAATAAGCCCATTCTCTCACCAAGAGAGATTTTGTTTTGTTTTTTAAATAACTAGTACAGTTTCCCCTGGATTATCAGCTATTCCTATACCTCAATCCGGTTATTCTTGCAGAGATGTATTTAGAAAAGGACCATTGGTGCTTTGCTCCTGGGCTATGAATTTAGAGCACACTAAAAGTACTTCTGGCCCTTAGGTAGCATAGAAACAATAGAACTTAAAACCTAATTAGCACGAATAATTAGTTAAAATTGGTGGACTGGCACAAGCTCTTTCACTGTCCCACTCTGTCCCACTAGTAACCTCACACTCGGCCAAAGATCTTCATGCTGCTTGCCCTGCATATGATTTCTGGTAGTTGTCCTGGGCACAACTATTTCTAATTTTGGCTCTGTTTTCTAGTGACCACGATACCCTAGTATTGTTCACTTTAGAGAAAACCACTTAACTCCTTAAGGGCTCTCATATAACACAGATTTAGGTAAATTCAATCATTCTAATTTGTACTGTGTAAATGTTCCCATAGGGGCTAAATGAGTACCTCTGAAAGTCACCATTTTAACCTGGAAAGATATTTGCAAACCAGGTACATCCAGCCAATGTAACAGTGAGAAATATATAACTATTTAAAATATTAAAAACAGATTTTTAGAAAAGAATTTGAATAGTCTATGTAATAAAATACACAAATCAACTTATCAAATTAATTTTATTTCCAAATCTAATTGAAATATTGTTCAAACACCAATTATAACCACATTTAGATGGTATAACCTTTTCAATTCCCATGGAATTTGTTAGCACTCAGTATTTATTGAATCATCATAAAAGCACAAGAGGCAGTGTGGTATTCGTGAATAGTAGAATTGGAGTCAAAAAGGCCAGGGTTCAAGTCCTGCCTCTAACTCATACTATGTGACTATAGACAAGTCATTTAACCTCCCAGTGTCATAGACAAATTCTCCAAGATGAAGTTACAGATGAGTTGCAGATCTGCGTTGGTGAAAGAAGTTTCTCCAATGGGAGTTCTCTACACCAATGAAATCAGAGATCTGACTAAAAAAAGTAGAGTATTTCCAAGGTTGAAACTACTCTCTGGTTTTAAGTGAAATTTCATTTAATGTAGTCCCTAGTGGCCTAAAAGATTTCATTAAATGAGCCCCCTAGTGGCCTAAAACACTTCTTTCTAGTGTATCTAATTTAAAACCAAGATGACTTAGAAAAATAAGACCCACAAACATGTTTTAATATTATACATTTAAGATATATGATAGTATAATAGAAGAATTAAAAATATTTTCACTCACCTACTTAGTGTTTCATATGTATATATATATATATATGTATGTGTATATATATATATATACATATATATATATATATATATATATATATATATATAGTCATTAGTCTTCTAGAGAAAATTTAAGACACTATCTCTATCGATTGTGACTGTTTTCTTATAAAGTGAATTCTGGAGAGAACCTACTCAGGGCATGTGTTCTGTACAAGAGATAGATTAAAATGAAGGCATAACTTCCTGAGGTTTAACTACTTAGTTAAAACAAGCAAAACCTCTTTTCTAAATAGAATTGAGACCTTTTCCCTAAGGCCTGACTTCCTGTCTACCTCCAACAAACCAGAGCATGGAACTACAAATCTTACCACCACCACCACCACCCCCCCCCAAAAAAAGGCAAAAACTCTGTGCTCAATTTAAGTTTGTGGTATGGAGGGTAGACAAGAAATCAGTACTTAAAGATTTGCTAGCATTCTCCTTCAGGAAATAAAATGGAAACTCAAACAATATTTACCTACCTTTAAATGCTGACCTTCTGCAAGAATCCAAAACATAATCCCTTAAATCCCAGTTTATCAGTTTTTGGCAAAACTTCCATCTAATCGGTCATCAGCACAAACTATTTGTCTTATGGAAAAGCTATAAAGGAGAGCTACCAGATACATAGGCATATTTGTCACATTTGAAAATAAGCAAAATAATCCAGACTTCTGATTTGGATTGCAGTGGAGGGGGTTGTAATATGGTAATGAGAGGTTTATTTACTGTGTGGGAGAAGCTTGTAAAAGAGCTTAAATCCTCATTCCTTCTAACATCTTAACAGCTGTGCAGTTTCTTACAAAATATGTTTTATCGTTTCAAGAAATGCTGTTAACCTCGCAGTTTTAAAACTGAATGAACAAGGCCTCTTGGACAAATTGAAAAACAAATGGTGGTACGACAAAGGAGAATGTGGCAGCGGGGGAGGTGACTCCAAGGTTAGCCTCAATGTCACCAAAGCGGGTAAACAGTATGTAAAGTAATTGGTGCATCTGCTGGGGTCCTTCCTCCTGGCCTGAGACTAGTGATGCCTACCAGGACTGCTGGTAAAGGCTCTTCATGTACTATATAGTACGCAATTACTGTCAAAGCAAAAATATTCGCATCTGTTGTCAATTTCAGAAATTAATCCAACCTAACTGGAGTTTTTCATTCCAGCACCAAGTCCCTATGGTTTTCAGGACACTGTAGATAAGAAGACATAGGCAGGAGACCAGTCTTCAGCCTAAATCATATCATGTATGTGTATAGCAATGTATAGTATACAGAAGAGAAACTAAGAACACACAATGCATTCTGAGGGACTTACTTTCAAGCATTTGGATATAAGGATTAGAAAAGAAAAGGAAGTATGATTTTCTTGAGAAACTTGGTACAAAGATAAGAAAGAGCAGAGAGAGTAAATCAAGCCTTTTTTCCTCCTTACCATTACAGGGCCAGAAATCTTCTCAATGATGTAACAAGGACTACAAGGATGAGTAGATATGGATGGGCTGAAATCTACATCTTTATAGGAAGTACCCCATTGATAAGATCACAGATCCATTGGCCTATTGGAGCAAAGGCCCCACTTAACCCTAAGACCTCCTTTCAGTGAGTCAGTAATTGAACGCATTCCAATTATAGTTATATAAGGGAGTAGAAATTAGTGTATGGTAACTAAAATCTGTGTCCTCTCTAATAATAGAGCCAAGGTCACCTTAGTCTACTATCACTGAATATCTACTTTTGTTTTTCCTTTCTTACTGATCCTCTATAAAAACAAGGGCAACAAAGTTTTGTCTTTACTTCCATCTTTTATTTCCAGCATATTCCTATGACCTTTATTTACCCTAAGCAACTCTTGAGGGAAAAAAAGGGGAAATTTATACAGAAGACAGAAAAAAATATCATTGAGTGTACCAAGAACCACATTTCAGTATGTTCTGTGAGGGTATATATGTAGGTGCAGTGCAGTGTAATACTGTTAGGGGAACCTGAATGCACGCATGGGCTGCACATAGGTACTAACTGGATAGTTGTTCTCAAGTAGTTGTAAGTAAAATTAAAGTTGAAACATGAGCTTTAAAATTATGCCTTTGTAATAAAACCATTTGTTCTTTCTGGTAATACTTTTTTTATTCCAGTATCCATGATACAAAACTTAACATTATTATATCCACCCAAAAGAGAAGCCTCCTGCTGTGCAGATTTGTGGTTGGAGTTTTGAATATTCATAAGACTTCAGGCCAACTCAAGGTGATGACGCTTGGTTTTGAATAGGCTCTTTGGATGTGCAGATCTGCTTGCAGAGGTGTGCATCTGACTGGGAAATGCAGATAGTCTCTGGAGAACTCAGAAATATATGATACTAGCTTGGAAAACTAGAAATGTCAGCTTCTCCCAATCCAGCTCAGCATCCAAAGCTCGGCCATAAATCATATAATATGAGAGATGGATGGCCCCTGAGAGATCGTCTAGTCCAATCCCCTTTTCTAACAGAGGAGAAAGCCAAAGTCCAGAGTGGTGAAAGGGTGATTCAGTTCAGCACCTTCCAATCTATTCTTATTCTCCCAAGAGAGTTGAAGAAAAGAAGGGGGAAAAAAGAAATGATTATATTCTCCACACCTCTTCCATTTTCCTGGAGATATGGAGATATTTCCATGGAGATATCCTGTGAGAGAGTATTAAGGAGAAAGAGAAAGGAGGAGTAGGAAGTATGAAGTGGAATTCATAGATTTCTCTATTTGTGAGAGTCTTTAGAACAGAGGAGGATAAAAAAAGGAGAAAGGAAAATCAATAAATGCCATTACTTAGATGTGCTCTGAAAGACTAATTGCCTAATTGTTATTTCCTCGATATGTAAAAATATATATATTTAAGTTTACTTCAATAGAAATACCTAAATTAGTAATATTACTATGTACACATGTAAAAATATATACTATGCCATCACTGGAGGATTTGTCGATGGAGTATTTAATATCATTCAAAAATGTTTGTCGACATATGGCTATTTTTATGAGCATTACAAGGAAATCTAGAGCCAGTCTTGATAGATAAAGTTCCTAAGGCTAACTAATAATGAAATGCCCCCTTTTTTTCTACCAGGGCTTCATTAATTTAACTGGCGAAAACCAGATAAATAAATGTGTAAGTTTAAAAGAAATTAAGGATCCATATACATGTTTTGAAACAAAAACTGTCAGATTTTTATCTTTATGTGAATCAAAGCTCTAATCATTCAAAAAATGAAACAAGTTTATATTAGTTAACATTCTATTATGTATTACAACTACAAAATTTGCAACGGTATGTTAAAATGAGGACAAAAATAGTTATTTCAAATCTTCAAATTAAAAAGAAAATTCATAAAATATATTTATTAATAAAAAGTTATTGAATAGTTAAATAAAATACAGGATGTAGTGCCTTTCTCCTCTTTCCCTAACCATCCTCCATCTGAAAACTATATCTGATTTCAGAGACTGCTATATGGGAGACCCTGTGATAGGTTCTATAGAGGATACAAAAATGAGTGAAATAGCCCCTACGCTCAAGAATTTGTCATCTAATAGGACCAACAATTAAGAAATACTGATAAATTCTTTGTGGGTATAAGTAAATGCCCAAACCAATCACAAAACCTGGGTTTGAATTCTTGTCAGTCTACCTGAGTAGACTCAATTGTGCCTCAGTTTCCTAATCTGTAAAATGGGAGTGACTAGATGATCTCTAAACTATAATCTGCCTAGTGAAGCATGATGAATCTCTCCTTATAGCTACTATCCAGAAGACAGCCACTGGAATATATGCTACTTATTTCATGGAATATTAGTCAGAAAGATAATCTGATGGTCTAGCCTATCCTACCCAGTCATTTAAAGGAAAATGAGACTGAAGGTCAGAGTAACGGTCTAGAGAGCCCAAGTCTTTGGGGTCCCAAGCCATCACTCTTTTTATGACAGCACACTATCCTTACGCCTACACAGAGAATGAGTTAAATGAACAGATAGCAACTAGAGGAAATAATTATATTTCTCTAGAAAACAGGTATACAGATACAAGTACATTCTTTAAGATAATAAATCCCCAGCGCTAGTGAATAGCTTCTCTTCTTTGCCCCCTCCAACAATATTTGATACTAATGGAAGCAAAGAAAGTGGCTGAAGAGACTAAACTTTCTAATGAAGGGCAGTTTCTTAAAGAAGTTAAATATTCTGGCTACCACTTATACACAATCTAAGAGTCTGGTACACTGAAGCATTTTTAATTATATTATAAGGACTTCCCTATATAGTTATGGTAACTTGATTATATGAATATGTTGGAATTAAATTATATTTAGATTTATGTCAAGAAAATTATCTCTGTTAAATCTTATCGTGAGAATGGAAGATTATAAAGATGTGTTATTCCAGCAGAACTCAATGGTTTCTACTTTAAAATAATATTGGCTAATGATCTCCTTTAGTATTTTAAGCATGAGTGATCTTTTCTCAACAAAGCCCAAGTCATGTTTCCCCTGGCAAGGTGTTATATATGAATATGATAGCAGATATTAGGGACATGCTTTATGGCATAAAGTAAAAGCCTATCATCATCATAACTGAAAGCAGGAAATGAAATAGGCTATAGCCAGCTTCTACAAAGTCAGTCTGTTGACATATACACTTCTATAAATTCTGAAAAAAAAAAACAAATAAATGAGTTTATGGAGTAAGCCAGTTAAATTTTGAATTGAGACAAAATTCCGAATATTAGAAAAACTGTCCAAAGCCAATAGTTTTGGGTTCACAGTAATTGCATACCTTTTATTTACCAATCTTCCCTAGCAGTATGTGCCTGTTACCTAAAGCGATGGAGCAGGCCCCAGTTGTATGTCTGTTTCTAAACCTGGGCCTATAGTACAAGACATAGCACCCACTGTGGCCTCTGCTCTGTCACTTTACCATGCGATTCTAATGTAGTTTTACTTGAATAACATAAAATAACATATATAATGTTATTTATGTTATTTTCCACGTGAAGAACTCCTGTAAACCTTGCCGTTTTGAAACTCAGTGAGGCAGGCGTCTTAGACAAGCTGAAAAACAAATGGTGGTACGATAAAGGTGAATGTGGACCCAAGGACTCTGGAAGCAAGGTTAGTCACTGCAGCTCGGGACCTCCTCTTGTGTTCACCCAACACTAAAGGGAGCCATGGTCAAACCTAGATGGCAACTAAGCAATGAGCATTCCCCTTCCTAGCACAGCCCCACCCACTAAAACTAATTGCATTAGCTTTTTAAAATGGGGTCTGACTTTTAAAAAAAATGCAGCCCACTTACTTTCCCGATATTAAGGCTTTAAAAAAAATAAACTTCACTAAATGCAGAAAAGATCCATCAGGATTTCATTTAATGTTAGTGTTCTCCAGCTTAATATACCACTGGTAAAAAGTAGAACGGATTTTATTTTATTTTGTTCCATTTGCTTTGGGGTTCAAGAGCCCAAGACTTCATCGATTCAGGAGCTATTATTGAATTTACAAAACAAGAAAGGGGATGGTTACCTTAAGCAGTGGGAATAAAGAAAAATTTACGTTAAAATGTTCAACCAGAAGGGTTCAATATTGCTGATTTCCCAAATTGACAAAGGTTCCACTTTAATTTAAAGAGGCACTATTACCTTTATGTCCTGTCAAATGAAAGTATGGAAGTTCCAAGACTAAATTCTCCTATTAAATTATTCAGGGTTTAGTAGTAGCATTTCCAAGTCACAAAATCTCTGATTAATGAAATCTGGTTTTGGAAAATGGCAAAACCTGTAGTTCTGATTCGGTTGGATACAGATGAAATTAATGCTTACCAAAAAAAAGCATTACAAGGTAACAGCAAATAAATTATAGATATAGGTTTGTTTTTTTCATCAAGACCTCTGACTTCATAGGTGTGGAGAACTCATTTTATTCCCATTTTGATGCAGATAGCAACTCCCATGTAACTCATAGTCTTTATTAAAGAGTTGCATGTGGCACGTGATAGGTTAAATGAATAGTCCATAGTCACACAAATGGTACATGTCAGTGGTGGAACTTTATCTACTCTGCCATGTTGCTTAATATATAGATAAAGCATACACACATATCTGTCTGGTTCTTGTGTATCTCAACATGTGTGTTTATTGGCAATTATCCATTCTTCTGGAAAGGAAGAAAAGAGCATTTACTGTTTGATATGAGACATATAACCTTAGGGCAATTATTATGAATTGAACTTTACAATAAATTTGAAGTAGGAATTAGGCAAAGTTCTGAATTAATCATTTCTTATTAGACTACCGGATTCTTCAGAGTTTTCCCCAATTCTTGGCCACAATGGCATTGGTCTTTCAACCAGAATAGAATGAGAAACTCCTTTGAGATAGCAAAGTTTCTTTAACTTCTCTAGCACAGACAATTGATGTCAATGCCATGATGTCCCTTAGCAGAGATGAAGTCCACAACAAAATCCTTGTAAACGCATACTAGCTTACCAGGGCTAGTCTAGTAATGCAGAACAAATAGTGCATCTTTAAATTAAATTAAATTTAAATTTAATTAAATCTTTAAATAGTGCTGTTCATGTTTTCCATTATCTTAATCCCGAGAAAATGATAATAAGAGGCCATTGCTTAGGCCACTAACTCCCTTCAAATGCCTCATACAAGTTTGGGGTTATATGGTGTCATGCATATTACTTCATAAATATATTTCCAATTGTATAAAAAGTTTTTATGATGAGAAAATCCAGAGGTTAAGTTGTGTGAACATCTTAATGTCCCTAATAAATAAAAATCATATGCTTGGCTATTTCAGAATATTTTGCAATAAGATGCATGCCCTAAAACACTATATAATTAAAAATATCTCAGTAAAAATAGAAATGAGATCATTTAAAAATATTCATAGCTGTTCTAAGACATGAATAATTTCATTGCTGAAATACTTTTGTAGAATAAATCTACCTATCCATGACCAATATAGCATGCATCTGTCACATCAGTGTAATGTATAGATATATATGTGAAGAAATATGTTTTTTGGTGCTTTCCTTACTAGTTAAAGAGATTTCCTTATATAAAATGGCTTTAAAAATGATTAAATAGCCTGTCACTGTGTGTGCACATGATTATTCAAACAATAACCATGAAAAACTTAAATGACTGATTTTAAAAACCTTAGTTACTTAATAAAGGGTGGGATGGGGGGGAAGGGGGGAGGAACACAATCATTCCCCCGGTAAAATGGCAGATGTTAAAAATGTGCTTGTAATGTTTACACAGTCAAACCAACCCACCATCCATGTAACAAACTTTTAAATAAATCATTTTCCCACTTGTTACCTACCTCTGATATTCTATCTGAGTGTTTCCTATCAGTTGATATGGGACAGTGAAGTGGTTATAATCACCTATTTCATAATGTTAATACCCCATAGCTGTCATTGAATCCAATTATATTCCAAATATGCAGGCAATCAAAGTAGTCTTGCTTGGGATGAAATTGCTATAATTGGCTTTATTTACAAATCCATCAGCCCAAAAATCCATATTAAAATCCTTCTGACCTAAAGGTTGTGCATATTTATACTTGCTGCCTGAATGCCACATTGTTCTTATTGCTTTGGAAAGGCCACATTTCCACCTCTAACTGAAGTGATTCTCTCTCCCCAGGACAAGACGAGTGCCTTGAGCCTGAGCAACGTAGCTGGAGTCTTCTACATTCTGGTTGGCGGCTTGGGCTTGGCCATGCTGGTGGCTTTGATAGAGTTCTGTTACAAGTCCAGGGCAGAGGCAAAGCGAATGAAGGTGGCAAAGAGTGCACAGACTTTTAACCCAACTTCCTCGCAGAATACCCAGAATTTAGCCACTTATAGAGAAGGTTACAACGTATATGGAACCGAAAGTGTTAAAATTTAGGGGTAGGACTTAGGGCCAACTACAGTGAGTGGGTGATGCATCCTGTAAATGCAGTGTTGTGACCTGTCTGTCCAGTGGTGGTAATGCTTGCTTCTAATTAGAGCTTTCTATTTTTTGGAAACCAGTGCACAGTGGTTCAGTTTCTTTGGCTGCAGATGTACGGTACACTCTTCTGTGTTGTTCATAGACATCTGCATTGCAAGGGTCAAACAAACAAACTAAAAGAACTTTGCTGTTGTGAATCAATCCAAAGAGACCTGCTACATGAAATTCAAGTTAAAGCAAAAAAAAAAAGAGACCTTTAGTTTAAAGGTCTAGCACATAGGCAGTTATTTTCCTATTTCTGGCTAAGGTCATTTTTGTTTCAAAGAGCTCCCTTTTCTGTTTTGCATAATTGTTAAGTTGTCAAGGACCAAATATTGTTTTGTCAGTATGTAAGTTCATAGATCTAGAGCTGGAAGGTACCCTAGAGAACATCCAGTCTAACCCTTTCATTTCACAGATTAGGAAACAGAGGCCCAGGGATATTAAATAATTTGTCCAAAATAACATAGGTAGTATGTGTCAGAGGTGGGATCCAGAGCCAGAAGTTTAGCAGTTGTAGTAGGTGAATCCTAGTGATGATTGACACTTTTTTAGGTTCAATTCTGCTTTCATGTTTAAACTCTTGTTGAAGTAAGTGAGAGTATCAGGCTTATAGCAGTAATAGAACTGAAGCTACATGTGAGATTTTAGCTCTGTAAGAGAGATCCAACAGAAGTTAGATGTTCTTATGAATGGAGGCAAATCAAATTTAATTTTTAAAAGGCACCTGTTTTGTAAGTCCAGATCAGTTACGGAGGGTGTAGCCTATCTGCAATAAATAGTGGTAAGCAATCTGTAACACCTAGCTACAATCCTATAAAGCAATTGTAATTTTCTTCACGCATGACACTTGAAGAAACTGAGGATCAGAGGAATGATTTGTCCAAGGAGGTAGAAATTACTTTCAGAAGTCTAAAATTCATTCCTTTTTCTCTATTAACAGATTAAGTGATTTTAGATTAAGCTTTGGGGAAATGTGCCCTAAATTAATGTCCAAAGCCCATTTTTAAAATAGCATATTAAATGATTAACTAGTACCGTTTGTTCTTGCATTGCCAGTTGATGCATTGGGAAAGACCCTGATGTTGGGAAAGATTGAAAGGAAAAGGAAAAGTAGATGGCAGAGGATGGGATAGATAGCTTGTGTCATGGAAACAATGAACATGAACTTGGACAGATTTTGAAAGATAATAGAGGATAAAAGGGCCCGGCGTGCTATGGTCCATGATGTCATGAAGAGTCAGACACAACTGAACAACAACAAATCAAAGATTCATACAACTTTCAATAGGAATGGTAAATACCTCCAAGGTTATACAAGAAAAATTTGCACTGAAGTTTGGTATTGATTCCTAGAAGACTGAAATGAAGAAAAAGCAACTTGAAGCTCTTCTAAATGGTAGTAGTTTCTTTCTTTTAAAAAATCATCCTTTTTGCTGTATCCTATTGATTTTTATCTAGAATTGAGAAAGGCAATAGCTGAATCCTGCCGAGTGTAGTTTATCATAAAGGAAGTCATTCTCCCAATTTTGCAAAGAAGAATTATACCAGGAAGAGCAGACTGCTGTATTCCACCTAGGCTGCTGAAATTGCTCAAATAGCTTTGGGCAATCCATCCACCTGCAGCACCCCAAACCAATGGGATGACAAGTTGGTGGGCATTCACTCATCATATTGTTTCCAGAGATATCCAGCATTTCCATGGGCTAGAAAGCAACCTGTCATCCCTTTCCAGAGCTGAATGTTCAGAAAACATTATGTGTGGAATTTTATCATTTATTTTATAAAAGCTTTTGCCACTGCATCAAAAATATGACTTTCTTGGCACGGGAAAAGCATTCTAATCATCTGCAGGGACTGAAAATAGGTAAATAAGACACTAGAAGAACTTCACCTGTGACCCTACCTCCAAATAAATAAATAAAAGAATAACTTGCAAATTCCAGTCCATTAAAAAATATTACTAAGATGTTTAAAAATAGACATGGCATGAATGATTCCTTTTACAACATTAATATGAAAAGAATATTTTAGGTTCACTACATGACATTGTAGTGTGCATCCTCTATAAATCCACTTGTCTCTGAGGTCCATACATTTAAGATAACAAATTTCAGATGAAAATATAGCATTGATATTCTTGTATTCTTTTAAGTCTAGAAGTTCTCAGGGTACAAGCTAGAAAACAGAAGTCTTCATAAGAAGTGGTTCCTTACTGCAGTGATGCACCAAATTTTATATTTTTTTCTAAATCTTAATTAGCCTTGAAGCTCCTCAATTGTCTTGAAGTTTTCAAAATTATGCAAAGGATCAGTAGCTCCAAGACTATTATCCTTACAGTAATAAGACTTTTGAAAACTGAATGTTATAAAGCAAGGAAGAATGACTACATCCAACTCACCATCCTATAAAAGAAAGTCAAAACCAAGAGTAACCAGAGAAATCTAGGCTAACCCAGAGCTCATAGTGACTTAAAATGAAATATTCCCCTCTGATCAGCTCTATACAAGCACATAACAAAATGGAAAATGAGGCCATTGATGCTAGAAGATGCAGGAATTTTGAAGTATTAGAAATGAGTAACAATTGGGAAGAGTTATAGGAAGTTACTGAAGGTAGATCCAAAATAAGAGTAGGTGTGTCGGGTCACTTGAGTTTTTTTTTTCACTTGGTTAGCAATGTGTTTGTCTCTAACAATGCTCCTGTTTCAATGCAGTGATACAACAGTGAAGTATTTTTATGACTGTGGAATTGCATGTGTATTGTAATTTTTTCACAAAGGATTACAAGGAAAGATAACAACCTCAAAGATACTGCATTATATCAGTACCTATAGTGAAGCCCTAAGCAAACAGGCTATTGGTAATAATATGAAAAATTTGCTTCACCTAAAGTCTTCAGAACATTCTTTGATAGGATTCTGCCCAATAAACACCTGGACTACAGGTTGTTTTTTCTTAATGTTAAGTTGAATAAATAATTCTATTCTTCAAATGCTGAAAGTAGTGACAAAATTTAGTTGGTTATGTAATTTAACAAAGAATATCCAATGTATCCTATGTATAAATGCCAACATCATGCTTTCAATCATCTTACATTACTCCTTGCCACAAAAGCCCATATTTTTAATACTAATACTGTCCTTAGTGATGCTAGATGGCTACAAATCATAAAATATCCTGATCTCATAAAAATAGAAATTTAGGGTGACTAAGAGGGCAATGGAACACTATATGGAATGTGTATATATAAGCTACTTCATGTTGCCAATGGAGAACTGACATGTCATTGAAGTGGTATAGAAGATGTCTTCCAGAATACGTATATCTAGAAAAGGAGATGAGCCTGGCACGTAGAAAGAATGACAGAACATAGATGCATCGCTCAAAGACTTCAATGGTATCTATGATATGTTGAAAAGAATCAAAGACAGGACTCCAATACAATGGATCAGTCAAGAGCAAGAACATGGGCAAGAATCACATAGGAGAAGAAAGTCTGGAAACCATTATAAAGGAGGGTGCACATCTATGAAATTATGGATCCAGCAAAGAAGTAAATATGCCAAGAAGCATCTAAACAATCTCTCTTTTTGGACAAAATCTAGCAAACATTCAAATATTCTGACCATTTCCATGCACACCTCTGGATAGAGAAATCACAAGTTGGATGAGCATCCAGGAACCTTATCCAGGCCTGTGGGTAGCCACAATCTGACTCCTGTACTTGGGCAGGTTCAGAAATCCCAGGACTCTTCAGGACATTAGGACAAAAAGAGAGAAAAAAGTGAGCCGAGGGAATTCAGAGTTGTCCTAAAGTGTATTCTCTGGGGAATCAATAACAATAGCTACATACAGCCCTGTGAGTTAATTGTAATTTTCCTCATTCATGACTGCTAAGGAAACTGAGGACCAGAGAAATGGCTTGTCCAAGATTATACCAAATGAAAAAGCTGATGCTTAGAAAATGTGTCAGTGAGTATAGCCATGGAACGATGCACATATAGAATATTTGAAATGGAGAAACATAGTGATCAGAAAAAATAGAGATCAGAGGAATAAATAAAAGTAATTGCTGAAATTTTATGTAATGCTTCAAAGTTTAGGAAGTACTTGACATGTATACTTTCCTTTGATCCTCACAACAACTCTTTGAAGTAGGTACCCTAATGCCTATTTTAAAAAGGAAGAAAATGAGACATAGAGAAGTGGAATGACTTGCCCATGTTCACACAACTTGTAAGTATTAAAGGCAGGATTCAGATCTAGTTGTTTCCTAAGTCCAAGTTCAACTCACTTTCCTTAAAACCAAGGTTCTTGAAGGAACATTACAGATCATGTTATCCAAGTCCTTCATTTTAGAGACGGGAATTGAGGCCCAGAAGGGTTAAGGGACTTGTCCAAGATCACACAGGTGATAGGACTGACATGTGACCTAGATCATATGATTCCCAAATCACTGGCGTTTCTACTAACACACATGCTCACTCCCAAACCCTATCATTTTACAAATGAGAAAACCTAGGAACAGAAAGAGAAACTGAGTTTGCCAAAGTCATATAGCAGGCAGATCCAGGGTGTATTGACCTCTAACATCACATGGGTAGCCCCTAAAGAACTATGCTCCTCTAAAAAATATTGTATCAACAGTATCCAAATGCTGAAGGAGAACTCAGAGGTCATCTAGATAGATAGATAGATAGATAGATAGATAGATAGATAGATAGATAACCAAAGTTATCGATCTTGTTTACAATGTTCCTAATACCTCTGCTTGAAGACCTCTAATGACAGGGAATCCACTATCTATTAAAGCTTGCCATCCTATTTTTTGTATTGCAATCATTCTTAGGAAGTGGCCCTTTTTAGTGAATTCAAACCTCTCTCCCTAAAACTTTTAGTCACTCATCATAGCCCTGCCTTTTATTTTATTTTTTCCAATTTTTTAACATTTTTATTTAAATTTTTGAGTTCCAAATTCTGTCCCTCCCTCCACTGTCCCCTCTTTGAGACAGTAAGCAATCATATCTAGGTTATACATGTGTAAATTATGTAAAACATTTCCATATTAGTCATTTTGTACAAGAAGACTTGAATAAAAGAAAGAAATGAAAGAAAGAAAGAAAAAAGTGAAAATAGCATGCTTCGGTCTGTATTTGGTCAATATCAATTCTTTCTCTGGAGGCAGATAGTATGCTTCATCACCAGTCCTTTGAGATTGTCTTTGGATCATTGTATTGATGAGAATAGCTAAGTCATTCACAGCTCTTCATTGAACAATATTGCTGTTGCTGGGTACAACATTCTCCTGGTTCTATTCACTTCACTATGCTGAATCAATTCATGTAAGTCTCTCCAGGTTTTTCTGAAACCATCCTGCTTGTCATTTCTTATCGCACAATCATATTCCACTACAATCATATACCACAGCTTGTTTAGCCATTCCCCAGTTGATGAGTCCTGCCTTTTATAACCAAGTAGGACAGGTCATCTATACAACAGTCCTCCAAATATATGAGAATAGATACCATGCCTCACTAAATCTCTTCCCTGTTCTAAAAATTCCCAGTTCCTTTAATGATAGTTGTGTGACATACTGCAAACCTTTGAGAAATAGGATTACATTAGGACGGGGGTGGAAATGGACAAATTAAGAACTCATTTTTCAGTTCCTTTCTTCAACCTTATCTACTATTCTACTCCTCCTCCACCCATGGGATCTCAGCTTCCTTTTCATTTACTTTGAAAGAGTAAGCCAAAGTTAGCTGTGTGTTTATTGCATTCATTTAGAGTGTAATTTATCAAGTTTACGTCTGCTTTAAAAAAGCACATGCCTAGTATATATTTTCCATTTACGACTATAGCATTTCCCTCCCCAAAGCACTAATTCCACAGGGACTAGATGAAGATCTCAAAATAGATGAGGAGTACTGCTCTTTATGTTACCCTTATTATCCATAGCTACCAATTACAAAGCTACTAGCCAGTCAGTCAGGGTTAGGGTTTTCCATTTCAAACAGTACTACTCAAAGCTGACTTTAAGTCATTTGGGGGCAAAATGTGTGAAACTGGCTAGATTTCTTACCTGGACTCTGCCACTAACTGCCTGTGCACAGATCATTTCACTTTTCTGGGGCTCAGTTTTATTATAAGTAAAATGATAAGTTGGAACAAATGATCTCTAAGGTCCTGTCTGCTTATAGAAGGCTTATGGTTTTAATACCTTCAGTATTCATACAAAGAAAGTACAGGCTAAAGGATTTCCTGAAGAAGTTGGCAAACCCAGAAATAATAGAAAAATAAAGTTTCTCCTCTGAATTGAAATGAGTCAAATGAGTGATTTTATATTCTCTCCCTGTTAACTTGCCCCTTTTAGAAATTAACATTCCAACTCAGGTCCTAGAAACAATAAAAAGATCTCAGTAAGAATAAAAAATATATTTTCATAATAGCACTGCCTACTTCTCCTATTATACATTTTTTTCCCCTCTGCTGCCTGCTGTAGGGGCAAAAATACTAGAGGAAGATTTCAGAGGCCTGCCCCATAATAGTCAGTCTGGGGAAGTGTCCCATATGTCCTCTCTTGAATATGTGTCCCTCTATAAAAATGCTCTTTAAAAATCTATACCTGAATGTCCACACTAAGCATGTAGTCAGCTGTACGTCAATACTTGTGCTGTTTGGGTCATGTCATTAAGTGGTGTGAATGAATGGAGATGTTCGTGGGGAGGTCTGTTTAGTTAAAAGAGGACTTGGCATAAGTTGCAGCTATATATAGGCAATATAGACTGTTGATCACATCTTCAAAAGAAAAAAATTTCTATTTAAAAACTTACATAGCTAAGAAAGGACAAGGATTTATATACATATATGTATGTACATATGTGTGCATATATATGTATATGTATATATATATAATATTTAAAACTAAGCTCAACTTAATCTTGATTAAGATAGGCTATTCAGCATAGAGTGGCTTAGGTTAAGGAATCTATCCTCAGTGTTAAATAAATCTTTGTTTTGCATTTGCCTTAAACTTAATTATTTTTCTAAAAATTCTATTATCACAACCTCTAAATTGACTTCTTCCCAATGTAACTGAGTGTTTTTTTATATGCAGTTCTTATAAAAACAAAAGTATATGAAAATGCAGATGTCTAAATATTAACATTTTGGTGTTTGTTGTATCACATTCTGCCAATAGAATAGAAATATTGTAACACTTTTTTCCCTGTTTCCTTTCCATGCAACCTAGCTGACCTTTTCTGAAGCCATAAGAAACAAAGCCAGATTATCCATCACAGGGAGTGTTGGAGAAAATGGCCGTGTATTGACTCCCGACTGCCCAAAAGCTGTACACTCTGGAACTGCAATTAGACAAAGTTCAGGATTGGCTGTAATTGCATCGGACCTACCATAAAAACCAAAAAAATAATTGAGTGCCTTAATTAAAACTGTGTTGGTGACTGATGGAAACACAGCACAGCCTGTCACGACATGGGAGTGTCACTGATGAACTCCGAAATTTGGCTGAGAACGGGAAGTATGTCCAAATGCGCCAGACATCATCAGCAACAATGTGTGCATGAGCTCAGCTCGGAAACCCAAACTCAGATTTTATATCAGGAAAATTCATAATTTAGATTTTTGGGGGGTGGGAAGGGCGGGAACTGGGACGGGTGTATTAACAGCAACAAATTTCACTGGAGTGGACTTAAACTAATAAGACTTGCCAATTAGCGCATTAAACTGTGAAGGACTTGCTCAGAAAGGACAACACTTTTACTTTGGACTTTGCCGAGAGGGATTAAATAGCTATAGAAGTCAATGAACATGCTAACCTGTGTCTCCTGAACACCCATGTATTCAAGGAAGAATATCCAGCTGTGGAATTGAGTCACAAAACTGTGATGAGAAAATAATAAACAAACATGTAAATCCTGTGAAAAGTAAAAGAAATTATTTACATTTCCTTTGAGGAAAAAGAGGAATATTGAAACATGCTTGCTTTTTAACTGATGTAAATTCGGTAGAGGACAACACAATTCTTTTTTCTAACCATCTTAGGGAACAATTCATTGCAATAATTGATATAAATGGCATCACTGTAATAAAATTCAGAGACTTTTTTTTTATAAAAGTTGTTGACCATCTTCTTGTTTGCTGTTATCTTCATTCTGTTACACACCAGTGTCCCACAGATCACATCTGTCTAAGTAGGAGAAACAAAGCAAAAAGAAAAAAAAATGTTGACGTTATATCATCAGTCTGCAGTGTAGAATCAAAAGAGACTACGGGTCACTCATGCTACCAATATTATTTATAATCTTGTTCTGTGTACAAAATTGTGGTTTTTGTACCCAACAAAAAGAATAAAACAACAACCATTCTTATAATATCTACAGAGCCTGGATTTGTTTTCCAAATGTTATGAAAGCCATGTGGGGGTGGGGGGAATGCAAAAACAGCAACAACAAAAGAAAGAAGAAGGTGCTGGATGGAGAACTTGTGGGTAGAGCAGAGTCCATTTTTAACTAGTATCGATTAGTGAACAAGTTGTTAGAGGTGTAGTCATTGATAATGGATCTTTGTGCCATGAACATGCAAACAAGGTTCACTTAACTGTGGTTTTGCTCTATAAAATCTCACTTGTATTGGGCATTCACTGCCCATTTAATCCACTCAAATTAATAAGACAGCTCTTGAGTCTACAAGAAAGATTCATGTGCCCAAATGCAAAAAATATATACAATTGTATTTGTGTAAAAGCTTGTTGTATTATATACATATTCTTTTTCAAATTGCTTGAGTGTTGTTTTTTTTTCTTGAGGAAAAAACAAAGTAGTAGGTTTTGTCAAAAAGCAGAGACCAATGGCAGCCATGAGGTCACATGTAAATTCTCCATTGATCCCAGGAGAGAGTTAAAGCTAGTTTGCTAGAAACTCATAATAGGGACTCTCCTTCTGATTGTATAGAAACTAGTCATGGATGAAGGACTCCATCCTTTTCCATCTTGAGTTTCTAATAAAAGAGAATGGTCAGGATGTGGATAAAAGAGATCTTGCCTCTTCTTTTCCACATAAAAAACAATATTGCAGACTAGAAAATTTTCCAAGTCCCCACTCTCACACAAAAAAAGAAAAATTATATTCTAGATATAGGTCATTTATATCTGAATCCACAAAGCAAAAAAGAAAGGATCTTACGCAAGGTAAAACCCTTTTGAGTTAATACCAGATAATGCTAAACCAAAAAGACCTACTTAGTACCCTTCCTCAACTTCTCAGCCTCCCTCACTCCTAGGAGAGACATACAAACTTACCCAAAATGACCAAGGGGATTGTGCTTATGGCTCACATTGGGATCCCCTACTGAAGCCATAGGTTTATTGGTACACTTCAGTTACTATCCACCCATCTCTCTGTAACATGTAGGAGACAACAAATCTGCCTAGCCAAGAAAGTGTATTGCCTTCTTCCTGAGACTGCCCCCTACCCCTGGGTAAAGAATACCCAAGGCCTTGGATATTCTATCCAGTACACATTGCCTGCCTTTCCTCAATCCTGAAAAAGCAACCAGTAGTGATTCAATCTAGACAGAAAAATAAAAGGGTTAGAGACAAGAGAGGAACTAGGGAAGAAGTCTTGTGAATGTCTGTGCAAGACCTAAAAGAAAGGGTAATGAAATTTACCTAGTACTAATCCTGTCCCCACAGAGGCTACTAAAACCAGGAAAAACTAAAATCTCCATCATAGGAAGAGGGAGAGACATATTTTCTGTCCTGTCTCTGGCTGTGGGGTTGGGGAGATGCCTACTAGCAAACGAGGATAAATCAAAAATGAATGATAAGAGAACATAAAGGAAAAAGCCAAAACACTAATGATTCTAAAAGGAATAGAATCAATAAAAAACTGAAAGCACAAAGAGATAAATCAATAAAGTGAATCGTAAAAGTAGAAAGAAGAATAAGAACTAAAGTCTCAAAGAGATTACAAAGCCCTCACCAAATATTACAAGACAAGAGAATGTGATCCAATGTCTAATGAAACATAAAATCCTATGGAATCTCAAGAGATCATGAAACAATAAGAAATTAAAGAATGGTTTGAAAGAGAAAGTAAATCCATTAAAGAAGAAATTATCAGTCTAGAAAAAAGTAAAAAGCTTAATATATTTGGAATAAAAATTATGTCAAGGAGGGAAAACTGTCAGAACAGAAGCAAAGAATAATAATATTAAAAGAAGATACAATCTCTATACAAGCCAAAAGCATTGACTTTGCAGACAGAATTCACAGGAAAAAACACAAGGATATATGACTTCCCCCAAAAAAATGATAAATAAAAATAATGAATAACAATGCTAGAAATAACGAAATAAAACTGCCTAAAACTTCTGAACATAAGAAACAAAGCAGAAATAAAAAAAGCCACAAATGGCATTTGAGAAAAAAAAACACCCGTTTCAAACTCCAGGACACATAGTAGCTAAATTTAATAATTCCTATAATACACAACAAATTCTGCAGGAGGCCAAAAGACTTGCAAATGTAAAGGAAATTAAATTCAAATAACATGAGATTATTCTACATACTGCAAAAGCAAATGGAATATTATATTCTGAAAAGCAAAGGAGCTCAAGTTGCAACCCCAAATGTTGTACCTGGCAACCCTGAGCCTAACCAATGAATTTAATATGCTAAAAAAAAAAGAAGAAGAAAAAAATGAATGCTCAACCAAAGAGAAGGCCTTGTAATATTTTTGCTTCAAAATAAATATGAACAGAATATTTTACTTGCAAACAACCCAAACAACAGAAACAAAAGAAATGCAAGTAGGTACTATTACTAAGGAAAAAATAAGTAATGAAATATATTACTAATGTTAAAAGTTATTTTTTTAAATAGAGATCATTAAGAAAGAAAAAAATCACATAAAAGCATGAATATGTAAACAGAAAAAGAAACGTGAGAAATGATGATAGAAATCCAAAATTGGAGTTTAAATAAATTCTATGACTTCCCTAAAGGTGAATCAAGATATTTTGAAGTAAAAAATAAAAGAGTGGGAGGGAGCAAAAAATGGGAAGAAAGAAATGAAGGACATGCCCATGTGTGAACAGTGAAAGGATGATGACTTCTCTTTGCAAGAAGAGGGACTACATGATAACAAAAAGATGGCATAAGTAAGGGATTAAAATTAGAGTAGCAAGAGGAGTACTCAATCCAATGAGATAAAGCATCTCACAGAAGCATACTTTGACAGGAGAAGAAGCATATGCTTGCAAAGGTATATAGATACCTTACAACAGGTTTGATTGGGGTAAGGGGAGGTCGTTGTGCAAAGAGATACTACTATCTCTAAGAGTATTTTAACATTCCATGGTCAATATCCAGGAGAAAAGAACTGTGAACTACTAGGAGTAGTTAATATCCAAAAAGGGAAAGTTGGACTTGATATGGACATAAAAATGAGATGTCATGGCCAATGGGAATGGGGAAGGTCATCGGAAAGGCAGGGATAGCATTGGACCCCAAAATTTGGAACATAATTTTTACAGTAGGGCACTATTTTTGTCTATAGTACTTCCCTCATGAACTCATACTTCTAAGATGCAATGAGGCAAGATCTATAAAAGCATTAACAGATAATGATGAAAGAAGGAACTCAAATCTGGTGCTTCAGAAATTTTAATTCCATGGGAAACATAAAGATGGAACTCATTAAAGATTGAATAAATAAAGATATAGATTATGAATCAGAAAATAAATTTTAAGAAAGACAATAGTAAAAGTAGAACAAAGTAAGAATAGAACAAAAAACCTTTGAAAAAAGGAAGAGAAAAAACTGAAAAGCAAAAGAAGTTAGAGGAAAGAGTAGGACAATTTTTTAACTCACAACTTAAATTAAAAGGAACAATTAAAGAGAAACACAAAGGAAGAAAGAGATAAAGAAATAAAAGAAGTAAAATTAATTTAAGTAAAAGTGCAAAACAAGGGAAAAGCCTGAAAAACTGGAGTGTGAGGTGAAGGGAGGATAGAAAGCCTGTGGCAATAGTTTGGTTGCATCAAAATAGTTTAAATGACACTAGAAAAAATGTGTTGATTAGGGGCAGCTAGGTGAGTAGAGCACCAGCCCTGAAGTCAGGAGGACCTGAATTCAAATCTGACCTCAGACACTTGACACATTCACTAGCTGTGTGACCTTGGGTGAGTCATTTAACCCCAATTGCCCTGCCTTCCCCCCTCCCAAAAAAAATGTGAATTGATTTAAAATAGGAAAGTGATTAAAAGTATTTTAAAAATAATATCAGACTAAAATGGAAGAAAACATAACACATAACAGTTTAGCTTTAGTTGGAACAGACTAAATAATCAAATAAAGTTAAAGAGTGGTAAAATGACTAATAAAAAAATCCACAACCTGTTGCTTTCAAGAATCACATAAAAAAGCTCTGGCATGTATGTATATATGCTTGTATATATGCATGTATGTGCATGCACATATGTATAATCATAATGAGATGTTAGGGACAAAATTTGCCATATACCAGGTGAATTAAAAAAAATGGAGACTGGCAATCATGCTACTAGACAAAGAAAAAAATCAAAATATCATAAAGATGAAAAAGTAAATTACACTTTTTCTTAAGGGATTGATAAATAACAAACCAATCATAAATAGTATAGATATATGCATCTAATGGCAGAGCATTTAAATTAATAAAAGAAAAATTAATTAAGTCACAAAAAGACTTACAGTAATGCAATGTGAGCAGGACACTGAATGTTGTTATCTCATACCTGAAGGATCTAGCATAAACACAAATACAAGGGAAAATAAAGAACTAAGCAAACAGTTGGATTCAGAGCTAAAATTAAGCTGAAAGACTTATGGTGCCTTCCAAATGTGACCACTTATATATATATATATATATATATATATATATATATATATATATATTTCTCAATACCACATGATATTCTTTATATAAGTAGGCCATATATTAAGGTTTAAACATTTGTAACTGTAAATATGAACAGTACATGAATATTAAACACTTCCATTACAGACCACAATGAAAAAAAAAATAAAAATTGATTGAAGAAACATGAGGAAGACACAGACTTCAAATGAGATTTCATAATGAAATCCTAACTAAAGAATGGACCAAAGAACAAATCTTAGAAATAATGACTATGGAAAACAATCATGACAAGACAACATACTAAAATTTCTATGATTGGTTTAAATAGTCCTTACAGGAGAAATTATAGCCTTACGCATATATGTATCTATATTAAAAATAGAGAATTAAAATAATTTTATGTTATTTTAAAAATTAGAAAGGTGATTATAATAATTTTATGTATATACCTCTTTGTGTCTAATGGTAGCTATTTCTAGGGCAGGGGGAAGAAAAAAATAAATTTACATGATGATTTTGCTGTATATTTGAAAGGAATAGCAAGATGTGCATAGTAGATTTGCAGTTTCCTGTGCAATCATCTTTTTATGATATTATGTTATGGAAGTGCTTGTTGTATTCCATAAATTAAAAATAAAATTTAAAAAATAAAAATTAGGCAATGGACCAAGCTAAATGAACCACAAATGAGGAAACCTTTAAAATAAGAGGATAAATGGATAAATTGGAAACCCAAAAGACCGTAGAACTAGTCAAGTGGTCCAAATGGATTTATGGGACAATTTTCTCAAATGTTTTAAGTTAAATTTAATATCTGTATGCCACAAATTATTCTCCAAATTTGAGGATAAAAAGCATTTTATTAAGCTCCTCTCATGATTTAAATATAATCCTGAAACTCAGACAAGAGGACAGATCAAGGAAAGGAAAAGTATTATAGACTAATATCATCTATGTATATCATTTCTTTTTTTATTTTTATTTTTATTTTCAATTTTTTAATTTAATTTATTTAATATATTTAGTTTTCAGCATTGATTTTCACAAGAGTTTGAATTACAAATTTTCTCCTCTTTTCTACCTTCCCCCCACTCCAAGATGGCGTATATTCTGGTTGCCCTGTTCCCCAGTCAGCCCTCCCTTCTGTCACCCCACTCCCCTCCCATCCCCTTTTCCCTTCCTTTCTTGTAAGGCAAGATAAATTTCTATGCCCCATTGCCTGTGTATCTTATTTTCTAGTTGCATGCAAAAACTTTTTTTTTGGTTTTGAACATCTGTTTTTAAAACTTTGAGTTCCAAATTCTCTCCCCTCTTCCCTCCCCACCCACCCTCCCTAAGAAGGCAAGCAATTCAACATAGGCCCCATGTGTATCATTATGTATAACCCTTCCTCAATACTCATGTTGTGAAAGACTAACTATATTTTGCTCCTTTCTAACCTATCCCCCTTTATCCAATTTTCTCCCTTGACCCTGTCCCTTTTCAAAAGTGTTTGTTTTTGATTACCTCCTCCCCCAACTGCCCTCCCTTCTATCATCCCCCCTTTTTTATCTTCTTCCTCCTTCTTTCCTGTGGGGTAAGATACCCAATTGAGTGTGTATGGTATTCCCTCCTCAGGTCAAATCTGATGAGAGCAAGGTTCACTCATTCACCCTCACCTGCCTTCTCTTCTATTCCTACAGAACTGCTTTTTCTTGCCACTTTTATGAGAAATAATTTACCCCATTCTATCTCTTCATTTCTCCCTCTCTCAATATATTCCTCTCTCCTCCCTTAATTTGATTTTATTTCTTTTGGGTATTATCCCTTCATCTTCAACTCACCCTGTGCCTTCTCTCTCTCTCTCTCTCTCTCTCTCTCTCTCTCTCTATATATATATATATATATATATATATATATATATATATATATATACACACATACATACATACATATACACACATACATATATACATACATAGACACACACATATACATATATATACATAGACACACACACACATATATATATACATATGCATAGTCCCTTCAGCTACCCTAATACTGAGGTCTCATGAATCATACACATCATCTCTCCAAGTAGGAATGTAAACAAAACAGTTCAACTTTAGTAAGTCCCTTGCAATTTCTGTTTCTTGATTACCTTTTCATGCTTCTCTTGATTCTTGTGTTTAAAAGTCAAATTTTCTATTCAGCTCTGGTCTTTTCACTGAGAAAGCTTGAAAGTCCTCTAGTTTATTGAAAATCCATATTTTGCCTTGGAGCATGATACTCAGTTTTGCTGGGTAGGTGACTCTTGGTTTTAATCCTAGCTCCATTGACCTCCAGAATATCGTATTCCAAGCCCTTCGATCTCTTAATGTAAAAGCTGCTAGATCTTGGATTACTCTGATTATGTTTCCACAATACTCAAATTGTTTCTTTCTGGCTGCTTGCAGTATTTTCTCCTTGATCTGGGAGCTCTGGAATTTGGTGACAATATTCCTAGGAGATTTCTTTTGGGGATCTATTTGAGGAGGCGATTGATGGATTCTTTCAATTTCTATTTTGCCCTGTGGCTCTAAAATATCAGGGCAGTTCTCCTTGATAATTTCTTGAAAGATGATATCTAGGCTCTTTTTTTGATCATGGCTTTCAGGTAATCCAATAATTTTTAAATTATCTCTCCTGGATCTATCTTCCAGGTCAGTGGTTTTTCCAATGAGATATTTCACATTGTCTTCCATTTTTTTCATTCCTTTGGTTCTGTTTTATAATATCTTGATTTCTCATAAAGTCACTAGTTTCCACTTGCTCCAATCTAATTTTTAAGGTAGTATTTTCTTCATTGGTCTTTTGGACATCTTTTTTTATGGGTAATTCTGCCTTTCAAGGCATTCTTCTCCTCATTGGCTTTTTGGAGCTCTTTTGCCATTTGAGTTAGTCTATTTTTTAAGGTGTTGTTTTCTTCAGTATATTGTTCAGTATTTTTTGGGTCTCCTTTAGCAAGTCATTGACTTGTTTTTCATGGTTTTCTTGCATCCTTCTCATTTCTCTTCCCAATTTTTCCGCTACTTCTCTAACTTGCTTTTCCAAACCCTTTTTGAGCTCTTCCATGACCTGAGACCAGCTCATGTTTTTCTTGGGGGCTTTTGTTGTAGGCTCTTTCACTTTGTTGACTTCTTCTGGCTGTATGTTTTGGCCTTCTTTGTCACCAAATAAAGATTCCAAAGTCTGAGACTGAATCTGGGTGCGTTTTCTCTGCCTGGCCATGTTCCCAACCAACTTACTTGACCCGTGAGTTTTTCAGCAGGGTATGACTGCTTGTAGAGTGAAGAGTACTATGTTCCAAGCTTGGGGGGATGCACTGTTGATTTCAGGGCTATTACAGCCAGCTCTGCCACACCAGCACTCCTCCTTCCCCAAGAACCCCCAACCTGGACTGGACTTAGATCTTCAGCAAGCTCTGCACTCCTGCTCTGATCTGCCACTTAATTCCTCCCACCAGGTGGGCTTGGGGCCAGAAGCAACTGCAGCTGTAGTTCTGTAGCTGCCCCACCTCTGCTGCCCCCGGGGGGGGGGGGTGGCTGAACTCCTTCCACTCCCCTCAGCCTTTTCCTCTAACCTTCTCTGTTGTCTTTGGTGTTTGTGGGTTGAGAAGTCTGGTAACTGCTGCAGCTCACTGATTCAGGGCGCTAGGGCCCACTCCACCCGGCTCCTGGTCTGGTTGGTCCACGCTGCCCATGCTGGGCTCTGCTCTGCTCAGCTCCCAGCTCCATGCGGGATAGACCTTACCCAGAGACCATCCAGACTGTCCTGGGCTAGAGCCCTGCTTCCCTCTGCTATTTTGTGGGTTCTGCAGTTCTTCTCTGTTGTCTTTGGTGTTTGTGGGTTGAGAAGTCTGGCAAACTGCCACAGCTCACCAATCCAGAGCACCAGGGTCTGCTCTGCCCGGCTCCTGGTCTGGTTGGTCCACGCCGCCCAGGCTACGCTCTGCTCCTCTCTGCTGTGCTCCCAGCTCCGTGCGCGAAAGACCTCACCCAGCAACCATCCGGGCCGCCCTGGGCTGGAGCCCTGCTTCCCTCTGCCACTTTGTGGGTTCTGCAGTTCTTAAATTTTTTATAGGTTTTTGGAGGGACTTGGCAGGGAGCTCACACTAGTCCCTGCTTTCCAGCTGCCATCTTGGCTCTGCCCCCTCTATGTATATCATTTCAAAAATTTAAACAATACTGGCAAAAATTATTATAGCAGTTCATCCAAATATCACTCACTACAATAACATTGGATTTATACCAGGGATATAAGTATGATTTATCATTGGGAAAACATTAACATAATTGTAGAAAAGTTCAAACACCTCAAACAATATGATTATATCAGTAGATTCAGTAAAAAGTTTTTAACAAAGCACAATATTTATTCATGCTATTAAGAAAAAAAAACCTACACAGTAAAGGCAGAGAGGAATTTTTAAAAATATAATAACAAGTATCAACTTTAAACCAAAAGCTAGCACTATATGCAATAAACACTAGAAATTTTCCTAATTAAACATAGGAGTAAAGGAAGAACACTCCTTTTGCTCACTGTTATGTGACATAATTCTAGAAATGATAGCAATAACAACGAGTCAAGAGAAAGAAATTAAAGGCATAAGCATTGTCAAAGAAAAGTTAAAACTATCCCTCTTTTCGAATAACATGATGGTTTACTTAGGAAATCTCAGGAAATCAGTAAAGAAAATGAATGACATAAATAATGAGCCATTAAAGTTGTGGGCTACAAAATAAACTCACTAAATCAAATGTGTTTCTATATAGTAAGAAAAAAAAAAATCCATGAGCCAGTAATGGGAATAGAAGTCTTGTCCCAAATAACTATAAAGTGCGCTAAACATCTGGGAGTGAATCTGCCAAAAACATACACAATATCTATATTAATACAATTACAAAATGTTCCTTAAGTAAAAGACAACTTAAACAACTGGATGAACAGCAGTACTACCAAAGTTATTTTACAGATTTAGTTCCAAAGTAATCAAACAAAGGAGTACCTTACAGAGCTAGACAAAATATTCACAAAATTTAGTTGGAGGAACAAAAATTCTATAACATCAAGGGAAATCATAAGGTGGGAGTGGGAGGAGGTAGGAATAAAGGAGGATGGTACTTTGAGACTTCAATCTATATTGTAAAGTACTAGTTACCTTAATTATTTGGTATTTTTTAAAATAGAAAAGTCATTGGAACAGACAAGGAAGGAAGGAAAGAAGGAAGGAAAGAAGGAAGGAAGGAAGAAAAGAAAGAAAGAAAGAAAGAAAGAAAGAAAGAAAGAAAGAAAGAAAGAAAGAAAGAAAGGAAGGAAGGAAGAAAGAGAAGGAAGGGAGGGAAGGAAGGAAGAAAGAAAGAAAGAAAGAAAGAAAGAAAGAAAGAAAGAAAGAAAGAAAGAGAAAGAAAGGAAGGAAGGAAGGAAGGAAGAAACAAACAAAGAAACAAGGAAGGAAGGAAGGAAAGAAAGAAAGAAAGGAAGAAAGAAACAAACAAAGAAACAAAGAAACAAGGAAGGAAGGAAGGAAGGAAGGAAAGAAAGAAAGAAAGAAAGAAAGAAAGAAAGAAAGAAAGAAAGAGAGAAAGAAAGAAAGAAAGAGAAAGAGAGAGAGAGAGAAAGAAAGAAAGAAAGAAAGAAAGAAGAAGAAAGAAAGGAAGGAAGAGAAAGAAAGAAAGAGAAAGAAAGAGAGAGAGAAAGAAAGAAAGAAAGAAAGAAAGAAAGAAAGAAAGAAAGAAGAAGAAAGAAAGGAAGGAAGAAAGAAAGAAACATTTATTAAGAGCAAGCTGCGTGGTTAACACTATGCTAGGCACTGAAGATACAAAGAGAAAAAGCTAACCAATCCCTGATTTCCAGTAGCTCATCTAATTGGGGGAGAGAACACATAAAAGAGAAAATGTAAAGTCTCAAAAGTCCTAAAGCTTCATCATTTTAGCAGATTGGAAAGGGAGGAGGTATGGAGGGAAGGAAGAGAGTATTTATTAAGCACCTACTATTTGCTAGGCAGTATACAAGGCTCTCCACAAATATAATTATTTGATTGGTTGATGCCAAACCTATATCGCTAGGACAGAAAACAATGCCAACTTTGACTTACAGAGAATAGGAAGCCTCACAACTGTCATTTTAATCTTCATAATGCACAGGTCTGACCATGTGACTCCACTGCTCAAAGCTATTTAGTAGCCCCCTATTGCTTATGGAGCAAACTACAAACCATTTAGCCTGGCATTTAAGTCCCTCCACAGCCTGTCTCCAAGCTACTTTCCTGATTTTGTATTGCACTATTCCTCCTTTGCATACTCTACATTTTAGTTAAACTGGGAGATGTTAACTATTTCTCAGTCTCTTCCTACTCTCTGAAACTTCCACATGCATGTATGAGCCATACCTTATTCCCATACAGTGGCCCCCATTGAGTTCCTTCTCATTTTTCAATACCCAACTCCAGTCCCTGAACCTTTTCCTGGTCACTCCAGCTGAAAGACCTCTTCCACCTTGAATCATTTTAAGGCATTTTGTCTGCACTTCAGTTTCCCTCATTACATTTTACCTAACATCTAGTTGTATATTTTTCTTTTCCTCCAAGTAGATCTTAAGCTCCCTTATATCAGGAATTTTGTAATTTCTCTTTTTTCATATCTTCAGCCTCTGACAGTGTTTTATTTGTAATATATCCTCAATCTAATGTTTCTTGCCCTCCTGTCATCTTCTAAGCATGTCTGTTTTTATTGTTGGTTGATGAATTCCCTACGTATATACTGTTCGCCCTTCAGATAACTCTCTTTTTTTGCTCAATGGAATTATTTGGATTTCTGTCTTTCAAATTTCAGGCTTGAGAGCATTTTATTTCTCTTTGGTTGACTTTCTCCTTATGCCAGCAAATTCTAAATATCCATTCAAAATATTATAATTTACAAAACTAATAATAATGAGTAAAAGGACTGAGTGAAATGGGAAATGGGATACATTCCCAGGTTCTTCCCCACTGAATGGGTCTCTTATTGTTGTTGTTGTTTGTCCTTGCTCTGGAAAAGGATTGAGACAGAGAGGTGATGCTGTGACATTCAAGTGAATTGGATTTAAGTGAGGTAGGGCTGTGCAAAGTCACCAGCCTCACTTTCTCCTCTGGAGCCATCTGGGTTCAGTGGTAACTAAGGTCTTTAACAGATCATAGTTTGACTGAGGCAACATCCAATCACTGATTAAGGCTAGGTAAGAAATGAAGCAGAGAATGATCTCTTTGACCTAGTTTTAAAAAAAAAATCAATCTGGGAGGGGAAGACCCTCAGGGTTTCTGGCCAAAATAGAAACAAGTGCTATTTACATTCACTCTGAGCCAATCAAGGCCCAAACCAAGTGGGGCTTGGCCTGGGACCTATTGTTAGCCAATCAAAGAGAACCTGAGTGATTTGGGTTTAAGGTGTGGTCTTTAAGAAAGGAATCTTAGCCCTAAACCCCAAGATATCAGGTTTTAGCAATCAAAATTTACATTCCTTTGGGCAGAGCACTGGCAGGTAAGGGTATGATACCCTATGTGAACAGAGGGAGGGAGAGGGAGGAAAAGGAAGGGGAAGGGTTAAGGAAAGGTTAAAGAAGGGAAAGGGGAAGGGGAAGGAAAGGGAAGGGAAGGAGAGAGAGGGGAAGGAAGAGAAGGGGTTGGGACAGAGAGAAGAAAAGAGGAAGGGGAAGAGGAAGGGAAAAAGGAAAGGCAACTTTCCTATCTGAATCAATTAATGAGCATTTATTTAGCTTCTACTCCGTGCTAGCCACCATGCTTGATGATGAAAAAAAAATACAAAAATTAAACCTATTTATTCTCATGAACTTTAAACTTGATCCAGAGAGATTACATATATACAATATAAGTATAACCAGAATAAATTCAAAATAAATATTTAGCAGATCAGAAGGAGGGAGCACTAGCACTTGGGGAAGTCAGGGAAAGCTTCAATGTAGAAGACACCGCTTAAGCTGAGTCTTGAAAGAAGTAAAAGATTGTATGAGTTGAAGAAGGAATGAGTTAGAAGCATGGGAAACAGTACAAAGAAGAAGAGATGGGAAATGAAATATAGCACATAAGGAACAGCAGTAAGGCCGGTTTGGCTGGACGATAAAGTTCAAGAAGGAAAATAATATCTAATGACGCTGGAAAATAAGTTGAGGGCAGATTATGAATTTCTTTAAAAGCTTAATGAAGGAATCTATATTTGATTGTACAGTCAATGGGGAGTGATTATAGTTTATTGAGTAGGAAAGTGACACAGTCAGATTTGCACTTAAGAAAAATTATTTTGTCAGTTTTTTGATAGATGGAATAAAAAAAGAGAAGGAGGGGGCAGCTAGATGGTGCAGTGAGTAGAGCACTGGCCCTGGAGTCAGGAGGACCTGAGTTCAAATCCAGCCTCAGACACTTGACACATTTACTAGCTGTGTAACCTTGGGCAAGTCACTTAACCCCAATTGCCCTGCCTTCCCCCCTGCAAAAAAAAAAAAAAAGAGAAGGAACGAGCATTTATTAAGTGACTACTATGTGCCAGGCACTGTGCCAAAAGAGGAGAGACTTGAGTCAGGTAGACTAACAGGTCTACAATGCGATTATCCAGGTGAGAAGTAATAAGGATCTGACCTAAACTGATGGTTGCTTAGGTACTAAGAAAAGGATGTGAGAGATGTTGTATAGGTAAAAAGAGCAAGATTTGGCAACTGCTTTGATACGTGGTTTGATAGAAAGTGAGAAATTAAGAATGGTACTACCATATAGAACTGGAAGACTGGAAGGATGGTAGTGTATAATAAAAATAAGGGTGTTGGGGAAAGGAACAGATTTGAGGAAAGAGGGGGAAAAATGGCTTCTGGGTACTTACTTGTTGAATTTGAAAAGGTAAGTTGATGATGTAGAACTGAAGGTCAGAAGAGAGATAAAGGCTGGGGTTGTAGACCTAAGAGTTATCTGCAAAAGTGATAACTGAATCTGTGGAATTAGATGAAATCACCAAATAAGAAAGGATACCCTCTAACCTGTGAATGGCCAGAGCCAAACAAAGCAAGCCAAAGGCCGGTGTGTCAGGAATCAAACAGAAGTTTAATTAACTTCAGAGTGAGGAAAACACAAGCAGAAGCTCCCTATCCTCTCCTGAGAAGGAGAGTTTAACATACTGGGGCAAAGGCAGGGCTTATATACATGAAAGGGGCGAGACCACAATGCAATCATTCTTAGATCTTGAGTAAGCAGTTCCCATGGTTGACATTTCTTGGGCTTGGGTCTCGTGGAAACAGTCTCTCAAGTCTTAAGGGTCATTGAGCCTTCTGATTGCTCAGTGAGGTACAGAACGAGAGTTAGCATGGTAGGAACAAGAGTGTAGTACCTGGTTCAGTTCACTTGGCAGTTATATAAGCACAGGGATTGTGAATATGTCGGGAGATGTGATACATGGCTTTAGGCAGCAGCACAAAACCTTCTTATGGTTCTCAGGTCCCTGGGAAATAGGGGGAGCTCCAACAAATCTGATTAATATGAAAATCATAAATCCCTTAGTGAACACTTGGTACTGGTCAAAGCAATACACTTGCCAGAGGGTGAGATCATCCAGAGCACAAAGGATTGTGGTTATGCCAAGCTCAGGGCATGGCCTGCTTGTTGGGCTTAGCTCTAGAGAAGAAGGCCAAGGACAGTCTTAAAAAGCAGGATATGGGATCAGCTAGGTGGCGCAGTGAGTAGAGCACTGGCTCTGGGGTCAGGAGGACCTGAGTTCAAATCCGGCCTCAGACACTTGACACACTTACTAGATGTGTGACCTTGGGCAAGTCACTTAACCCCAATTGCCCTGTCTTCCCCCCTCCAAAAAAAAAAGCTGGGTATATTAGAGTATATAGAGAGTTAGTAACCATGAAATGGATGATGATCCAGCAAAAGGGACTAACGAGTAGTAGACAGAGAAAAACACAGAGAAAGAAGTACCACAAAAATGCAAAAAAGAGAGAGGATCCAAAAGGAGAGTATGGTCATCAATGTTAAATGCTTCAGAGAGGTCAAGAAGGTTGAGAATTGAGAAAATTCCTTAGATTTGGCAGTTAAGATGTAATCTAGCACCTTTGATGAGAGTGTGATGAAATCAGAAGCCAAACTGCATATAGTTTCGATGAGAGTTAGAAGACAGGAAGTTGAAGGCAAGAGTTAGATAGCCTTTTTTAAAGAGTTTGGCTAAGAAAGAGAAGAGAGGTCTAAGATAACAGTGGAGATGGTAGGATTTAGTGAAGATTTTTAAAGGATGGAGGAGACTTGGATGTGTACATAGGTAGCAATGTAAGGAACTAGTAAAAAGGAAAAGATTTAACAAAGAAAGGGATGACAGTGGGAGCAATCTTCTAGAGAAAAAGAGGGGGAATGAGCTCAAGGATATCTCTAAGGGCTTGGCCCTTAGAGAATAGAAGGGCCATATCTTTATCACATACTAGAGAAAAAGAGGAGATCATGGGAGAGTAAAGGAGCTGTGACATGAGGGTGAAGGATGTAAAGGGATGTCAAGATAAAGGACCTTAATTTTCTTAGTAAAGTATGAGGCATGATCCTTGACTGGAAAGGGAAGGTTATAGGGTGCTATTGGAAGCTGAGAAGAGAAGAAAGAGTTTGAAACAGCTACTGTAATAAGTAGGAGAAAAAATTAGGAAGGCATAAAAGAATTGCCTTGCTTCAATGAGAGTCCAATTGAGAAAAGGTAACTTGTAGAGCATTGTTGTGTGACTCCCTCTAACTTTATTCAGCAGCATGTGAAGAGGAGCATAAGAGACTATAGGAATAAACCAGGAGTTGACTGAGCCCTTTCAAAAAATAGTGGTTGGGCATAATCCAAAACACACTGTAGAATTATACAAGGGAGTTGTTATGTTAGAAACTTAGAATATACTCAAAAAATTCTATCTGTCTCAGTCTGTCTGTCTGTTGGTCTGTCTCTCTGTCTCTGTCTGTCTCTGTCTGTCTCTGTCTGTGTCTCTCTCTGTCTCTGTCTCTGTCTCTCTCTCTCTCTCTCTCTCTCTCTCTACCTCTGAGTCTCCATTTGCAACTTGAATCAGTTCATTCAAACTTGGGCAGCCTTGGGGCTCCCTGCTCTTGGGGACTCCCCATATTGATACTGAACTTAGAGTGGACATTTGATCAATTTAATCCTACTGCAAATTCAGAAAACCTAAGCTCAAGAGATCCTCCAGCCAATCTGATAACACGTACTACAGATGTACCCAACAAATGAAGCTTTAAACAATGCATTAGTTTAAAAAGAACTATTGATTTGACCTTAATCACTAGCTTCATGTCAAACTAAAAAATATTACAATATTATCCTGAAAAAAAATCACCAGAAATTGTGCTAAATTATAGGGGCTCCATATATTACTACGGTGATAAATGTAGCCATTAACAGAAATATTATGATTTATTTAAGCCAAAAAAAATGAGAGCTAATTGATCTCCCATATTAATGGAGCCATGGCTGTCCATAGACTACATAGTCACTGATCCTGGGTGGTGTCTAACATTCCTAGAGAATCATTGATGGTAGAAATCATAGTGTGTAGAATTAGAGCAGGAAGGAACAGAGATGGAAACCAAAGTTTGTGCAAAAAGGCATGAGCAAGTAGACAAGTAAATTGAATTGTTCCAACAGAATTCTGCAGTAAGGTCACCCAGCCATCTTGGTGATGAGAGGTATAAGATCTGAGGTCCTGATCGTAGTCCAGTTTACACACTCAGTCCATCCATCAGGCTGGGAGAGTATTCCTTGGAAAGGTAAAGTTTTACCTGAACAGCCTTGACTAGTGAAATCCAGAAGTGAGATATTAAATGAGGGCCCTATTCAAAGGAAATGTGGGAGGGGAGCTTATGGAGTCAAGAATCTTTCAGGAATGGGCAGGTAGATTTGGCAATGGTGGAAGCTCCAGCACAGAGGAGGAAATAGACCATCTTGATAAGGGCATCTGCCATTACTGGAATGGCATAATTGCCCTGGATAAGAAGTACGCTCATGACCAAGTCCAACATCACAGCCACCTGGCATGAAGGGAAGTTGCCAGGGATTGTAGCAAACCTTCCAGCCCCCACAGTGTTCTTGGCTCAAGCATAGTTCTTGTAAAATGAGACATGCCAGTGGACATCGTGTTACATACATGACCACCAAAACTCCCAGCCAACAGCGCACAAGATTTTGCTGGTGCCAGTGTGGTCCACTTTGGGGCTTTCTCACTAAAAGCAGAGTGCCACTCATTAGCCCCCTCTAGGGTGGAGATGTACATATTTGAATGAGGAGCAAAAGTCCTCTGGAGACTGGTTCTCCTGAAGGTGCTGGAGTCATGCCAGTTTGAATGGAGGCAGCTGCTCCTCCATATGGGCATCCTGTGTCTACTGATGTCGCTCAGATCCAGTAAATCCAGTGAAGGATGAGTCATTTGGAAGTTTATGGTATACACTGCAGGGAGTCCTGATGTGGTAGTTTATGTACTAGGTGTCCAAATCCCCATTTCTACTAGAATGTATTTGCCTAATGGTTGTGGTGTTCTGAAAAACAGAAAGAATAAAGTTAACACTTCATTTTTTAAAAAATAGTACCCAATGGATCTGATGTTGACTGAGCTGATGGGCTGTCTGGCAGAACTCCAAATTCTTATGGTCATTACGGAGAACAATTGGGTACTAAGCCCATCTCCATACAGTTTTTACACACCTCAAATGTAGTCTGTATAATGAAGATCTCTTCTTGTGTAGTACATTTCTTTTCAGCCAAAGCCAACTCACAGGAAAAATATTTGCAGAGCTATGACATGGGATGGAGACAGGTGGGAGGAGGAGGAAACACAGACCGCAGAGGATGTCTCAAATACACATGTACCTATCTTTGTAATGAATGCTGAAGGTTTAGGAATATCAAGATAGAAGTCAAGATAAATTGATGCTTGAGATCATTCAATGTACCCTCTTCTGCAATGTCTAATAGAATGCTTAGAATTTTCAGCAGTAATAAGAGACACAGTCAAAGTGGGAAATACAGTAATATAGGGAGAGTGTAGAATTGAATTCAGCTCTTTATTCAAATAACATATGTCTGTTCACTATAAGTAGGTGTCTTAAGGGCATCTGTCATTACTGTAATGCCACAGTTGCCCTGTATGCTTACATTTTCATGGCACTGTTCTCTTTGTCCATCCCAGAAGGTAGAACAGAGGTAGGCACATCAAAATAACATGGAGATGCTATTCTGGTCACTAAACATGACATAGGAACTTCAGCTGCTTCATGACCAATACTTTTAAGGATTTGGTAGAGAATAGTCTGATAAATTAGATGACTTAAAACCTATATTTCAATCCCGTATTATCTCACAGTGTAGCTCAAATTCATCCAGTAGCACCAGAGTTACTGCACAGTTAACTCCCAAAGCATGGTTATAGCTTCCCACAAAATTAAGGAATAGCTTTTCACTTCATTGATGAAGGCATCCTCCATTTTCAACCTCTATCTTGCATGGATACACGTACACTTTCTTATCGCCCAGTACGTGTCCCAGTAATGGTATCTCTCTTTCTTTGCATCTCTCCATCTTGGCAAGCAGTGTTGGAGTAGGCATTAGAAGATGACTCATAGCAATTGAGTGTACACTGGTCAGGATTCTGAGAGCAAATGAGATTCTTATTGAAATAAACCCTCCACTCCAACATCCACAATACCAAAAGTCTTTAAAAATGGAGTTTAGGAACCGAGGTAAGAATGTGAGAATACTGTACAAGTCAAATGGCACCACCCAGAGTTGATACAGGCCTACTGGGGTTGACTCTTTCCCATGCTTGCCTTCCTGTGTTCAAAGTTGTATAATCCACAGAGGGTCGAACTGGTCCAATAGATCAAGTATCAAGAGAAGAGGCTGCTAATTCTGAACTGGGGTTCATCTTCATGACAGCAGGTGATATTGAGACAATCTGAAGAAAACACTGAGATCATGTAATTCAGCCTTTTCTGGAGCAAAAAAAATGTCCAACAACATTGTTAATAAATGGTGATCTCCACCTGCTATTTTGCCTGATGACATCCAGGCATGGGGAATCCACTACCTCCAGAGGCAGCTTGTTCCATTTTTGTACAGAGTTAAACTTTGTTAAATTTATCTTTTATTTCCTTAATTTGAAATCTGCCTCTTCAACTTCTACCCTTTGCTCCTAGTTCTGCTGTCTGGGACCAAATAAAGTCTAATCTCTCTTCCTAATTAAAAACCCTTAAATACTTCAATACAGCTCTCATGTTTCACCTAATTCTTCAAGCTAAGCATCCTCAGTTCCTTCAACCTGATAACACTGCCTTCATGCTCTCCTTTATCCATCATCTCCCTCCTCTGTGTGCACTCCAGGTTGTCAGTAATCTATAATATGGCAAAGAGAAGGTGATGCTGCAAGCATAATCTGGTCTCTCACGGGGTCAGGGTATCTGAACACTATGCCTCCCTTAACACAACCTAAGATGACATTAGCTTTTCTGATTGCACATCACACAGTTGACATATATTAAGCTTCCAGTCCACTAAAACCCCTGGATATGATTTACATAAGTTGTTGCTTAGCCCTACCTCCTTCACCTTGAACTTGTACTTATTTTATTTTTACTCAAAGCAATTCTATTGTATTAGATTTGGTCTATCATTTTAGACTATTGAGATCCTTTTGATTACTGATACATTATCTGATGTCTTAACTCACTTCTAACTTTCTGTCATTAGTAAATTTGAAAAGGACATCATCTACATCTTCAATGAATTCATTAAAAGTATGTTGGATCAAGGACAAATCTCTGGGATACTACACTGGACATGTCCCTCCATGTTGAAATTGATCCAATAATTACTTCCCGTCGGGTCCAATTGTTAACATCATTCTCAATCAAACCTAATTGGACTATCCTCTAGGATATAATGTGAGTGTTGGTTAAATACTATGCTTGTAGTATTTCCCTGATCTGTGGAAGGAGGGAAGAAAGGAAGGAAGGAAGGGAGGAGAGAAGGAAGGAAGGAAGGAGGGAAAGGAGGAAGGAGAGAGGGAAGGAAGGAAGGGAGGGAGGAAGGAAGGAAGGAAGGAGGGGGGAGGGAGGGAAGGAAGGAAGGAAGGAGGGAAGGAAGGGAAGGAGGAGGGAAGGAAGGGAGGAAAGAAGGAAGGAAGGAAGGAAGGAAGGGAGTGAGGGAGGAAGGAAGGGAGGAGGGAAGGAAGGAAGGGAGTGAGGGAGGAAAGAAGGGAGTGAGGGAGGACAGAAGGAAGGAGGGAGGGAGGGAAGAGAGGAAGGGAGGGAGGGAGGAAGGGAGTGAGGGAGGGAGGAAGGAAGGAAGGAAGGAAGGAAGGAAGGAAGGAAGGAAGGAAGGAAGGAAAAAGAAGAAGGCTATTTTGGCATGGCCAGGATTTCTTGATGAAGCTGCAATAATTTTTAAGAATCGATGAATATTTTCTCTGAACACTCACAAAATATCTCTTTGTAAATCTCTATATATTGTTGCCAAAAGTTGAAGTCAAGCTCAATGGCTTATTTTTAAGACTTCATGTTATTGTTTCTTTTGAAAACTGATGCATTGGTCTAGCCTTATGGCACCTCTTCTATTCATGACGAATTTTCAAAGGTCACTATAGTAACTCAGCAATCATATCTGTCAGTTCATTGAATCTGGGCTGAATAGTTGACAATGCCTCCCCACTGGGATTGGCTTCCTGGGTCACTTGTGTCATAAGCAGTTTGACATCTGTCTTCTAGTAGGCTGGTACAGGGTTGCTTAGGTTCTTCATCTTGCTGAGCAAAAAACTATCCCCAGAACATTCCCTGCCACCCAGAATCTTTCAGAACTAACACCTGAAGTATCCAGTTGAAAGGTCAACCTCAAGGAGCAGAAAACAGTGATTTCAGGGGAAGCTATAGGATTTTCTTGGCATTGAGTCTGGTGGCTTCATAGGAACTCCTTTGCTTGCAAAACCAAGTAGATTGGTCTAGGCATGGCCCTCTCTTTTGGTTGTGTCTAAAGTCTGGGTGATGGGTATGAGCCAGAGCTGCAATGTTCTAACCTTTCTAAGTAAATTGTTACTCTGCACTAACCATTTGGACTTCCTGATATGCCACTTTGATTGTGTACACATATAATTAGTTGGTCAACATGATATCACAGAATTTTAGTGTTAGAAAGGATATCAGAGGTCACCTGGTCCGAACACACTTAAATTATCATCACAATATACCTGACTAATACCATCTAATCTCCAGCGGAAGATCACATATGACTGGGAATTTCTTCCTGAGGTAACCAAGTCCAGTTTTGGCAGCTCTAATTGTTAGGAGACTTTTCTTTGTACTGAGCCAAAATATGCCTCCCTGTATTTTTTTTCACTCATTACCCAGTTCCCCCCTGTTGGCCTACGATGAGTAAGTTTGATCTCTATTTCACATTAGGAAGCATAGGTTACTTGTTACTGTTAATAAATTCATCTTTCCTCTTAACTGTAACTGACCACATTAAAGGTGACATGCTTTTATTCAAGAGGTATTCATTAAGAGCTTACTATGGGCCAGGCACTGTGCCAGATTCAAAGGATATAAAGACAAAGCAGTCCCTGCCCTCAAGGAGCCCAAATTCTGTCACAGAAGCATAGAATTTGAGAGTTAAAGAGATTCCCGGCAGCCATCTTAGTAAAATCCAGATGCAAAAAGAATCCTCATTGTAACATACTTAGCAAGTAGTCATCCATATGTCAGATTTACATTCCTCTTTGTTCTGACATCTCTTTAATAATACCTTCGCGCTCTATTTCCAAGGATTCTGAAGAAAGCATTCTCTAAGCTTTTAAACATTGCAAAAATTTCAGATATTATTTCAAGGAGTTCCACATGATTGTACCTGCTTCTCTAAGCATCTCTCGTTAAAAAAGATACTTAATGAAGTGTCTGTGTGTGATTCTTAGCACCACTTTGCAGTACCAATCACCAAAGTGTTATGAAAGTTTTTGGATAAGAACTGTTAACCAAACACTAAACATATTCTCCTAAGGAAAAGTAGTAAGGATCAAGGTCAGGGGATGCAAGGTTGAACAAGTCTTCCAAGCAACCAGGGGACAAGCTGGAGAGAGTTCAGGAAAGAAGGGAGAATTCAGGCTGTAGGGGTAAGATAACATTCCCCCGCCACAATTGTTTGCAACTGTGGTAACATTTTTCAGGGAAAGGAGAAAAGGCATATACTTTCATTCTCCTACCCAATCTCCCAGAAAAAAACTGGAACAAGAGGAGAGTTCACCAATGAATAGAATGTGGACCATGATGGAGCACAGACCCTATCTTATTGTTGTGTAGAGAACCATCTAGCCTTAATAGTTCTGCTTTATTTAGTATTGTTTTCTAACTTTTAGAAAAAGACTGGCACCAGGAAGTAATAATAAGCTTCTCCTCATATCACACAAACATGTGACTGTAAAGTATCCCTCTTCCAACAAAGAGAAAACACCAGATCTGAGACCTTATGATAAGACTGCTGCCCAATGTGAGCTTTGTTTGGTATTCTTTAAGTTCAGTCATATACAAATATATGGACTATGAGTTTATCACCTTGAGGAACTCACAGTTGGAAAATGTATATGATTTTGTGAGGCATGTAAAGGTTAAGCGACTTGCCCAGGGTTACACAGCTAGCAATTGTCAGACACAAGAGGTGAACCCTGGTCTTTTGGACTCCAAATCCAGTTCTCTGACCACTGCATCAAACTGACTCTGTAAGTTCAGTCATATAAATAAATAAATTTGCTCAACCTAATGACATTTTGTCATTAATGCATCACAACTAAGCCACACCTCAAAGTCAAAAATTATTCTCCATTTCAGCCAGTGGTCCATTTAAGACATCATTCTTATGGAACTGACTGCCCTCAGTAATATCATTGCACTTACCACCATATTTTTTTCTGAAACTAATTAAGGATATTATGTGGAATATGCCTACATTAATCTTCTGCCAGTCATTTGGCAACAACTGGAAGTTAGCTGTACTATACAAGTTTCTGGCTTTTCTAAATTAATTGAATGTCTTCTCTTTAAAATCCCATGAGCCAGTTTATCTCCCAGGAAATTTGTACTTGGACACCTCCCTGGCTTATAAAAATGACCTTGGAAAAACTTCTTAGTGCTTCTGAACTGAAACTTTTAGATGACTTATTTCCTTAATGTGCCCTCATCTTAGGGAGACAAATATCCATCCTGCAAAGGCAAGAGCTCCAGCATTCTGGTCAGTGGTGGAGCCAAATGAACAATTCTTTTTCCTTCTTTTCTGCCCTCCTTTCTGATGCAATCCATTAGGAATGACTTATCTTAAGACTGATCATAAACCAGGAGCAATAGAATTACTGAAGCAGAATTATTTGATTATTAAGAATAAAATGGATTGGCAATTCTTGTCGACAATTGTATGAGCCAGCTAACTGATGATTGAGTGGTATAATTAAAAAATATGGAAATAGCACGACAAGTTATTCCACAATCCAGCAGCATGAGGAATGGAACTACTGATAATGTGAGGTCTAGAAATTAAAAGCAATTCAACTATGCTAAGATATAGCAATGATGTTCTGAATAAACTGAAAGCTAATTGTAAGTGAAAGCTGAATAACTAAATGTGTACCAACACCCTGGATTTATACATCGTCTTGTTCCCCAAAAAGCTCATAAAGTGATTATTGAGAAATAGTGCATAATGGTTGGCAGGACAATAGATTTATAGTCAGGAGGATCTGGGTTCAAATCCTGCCTGGAATATTAATGAGCTATATAATCTCAGGTAAAGTCCATAACCTTTCTGAGCTTCCATTGTAAAATGGGTTGTTGTGAGGCTCAAATGAGATTATTTAACTAAAGAATTTGCAAAATTTCAATGCCTTATATACATATATATATGTTTATGAATGTCAATTATTTTTATTGAATGTGTCTCCACAACATCACTATGGGCTTAGGTAGGGGACAGTTACTCCACTGTCCAATGAACAAAGTAGACACAAATTGAAGTCTGAGTAACATTTTTGAGGACAGCCTGGCAGGGCCAGAACATGAAATCCCACCCAGTATACATCCCACTAGAACAGGGTTCTTAACCTAAGTTTTTGTCAACAAACCATTGGCAATGTAGTGAAGCCTAGAGCCCCTTTCTCAGAACAATGTTTTTAGATGCAGAAAATAAATACTTAGCTTTACGAAGGAAATCAATTATATTTAAAAAGTTAATTCAGGCCTCAGATTAAGAACCCCTTCACATATTGTTGCTAAAAATGCCCTATTTAAGGTAAGATGTCAGGAAAACCTTTCAGTTTTGCCCAGACTATTTCTTTACCTCTACCAAAACAGGCCAGATTTAAGTATCCATATGCAGCTGGTTGGCTTAGTGTGTTGGATGGCATTGTGCCTTCGAAATCATTGATGAAGAAGGGGGGAAAATCATCTTTTTGCTACTGTTCAGCTACATCATTGTACTTATTTGGTCATTTTAGTGTCATCCGTTAGGAAGAGAAACAGACTGTGATGCCTAAAGCAACCACAATTAAAATTAGTCCCTGCACCCGGACATCCACTAAATCCTCATAAATAAGTCTCCTAACCAAAATGAGGAAAGAGGGGAAGAGAGAGAAGGAGGTAGGGAGGGAGAGGGAGAGGGAGGGGGGGAAGAGAGAGAAAGAGAGAGAGAGAGAGAGAGAGAGAGAGAGAGAGAGAGAGAGAGAGAGAGAGAGAGAGTCCTGAGTGTCTAAACTCCAAGCATCCCAGAAAATATAGGACTGCCAAGGCTATCTGATTTATCACTACATTTGGAATGGAATTTTCTCTACAATACACCCAACATTCAATCCTCTAAACTCAGTTTCAAAGTCCAGTAAGGAACATCCAACTCTTTCCCAAGGCAGCCCATATCACGCTGAGATAACTATAATTGTTAAGAGGTTTTTCCCTTATGTTGAGTGCAGGATAAAGAGAGAACTGGGCATCAGGAAAGGTCTTATGTAAGAGCTGGCACTGAGACTGCTTTGGAGGAAAGTAGGAATCCTAAGAAATAGAAGTGATAGGAAATGAATTCTAAACATTGGAGAGTTATGTAAAGACAATGAGGTCCTGTCCAAGTTTGAGACTCTGATTCTGTGAAAATATTCTGAGGAGGGAGAAAAGGCTAACCACAGAATTACAAAAAGGAATTGAGGGAGGAGATAGAATATTGCATAGAGGAAATTACAAGTAAGACTGTTTGAAGGTAAAGGAGATGGTGTGAACGTCATATCAAATTAGCCTGGAAAGGTAGATGAGAGCCATATTATATGAGACTTTAAATATGAACCTGAGGATTTTGTATTTTAGCCTAGAGTCAATAGGGAGTCATTGTAGATTATTAAGAGTGACATAGCAAGGTACATGTTTTAAGATGGTCAGTTTGGATATCTGGGTCAAGTGACCAAGAAGATAGACGGCTAGACATTTTTTCTAATTGTCAAGACTTCTCAAACTTCTCCAAAATAGGAACAATGTATAAAATATAAAGCAGTTTCAGCTGTCTCAATGGACTGGGACAGTGGTATAAATAGAAACTTAAATAGAAACGACAATCATTAACCTGTGGATTCCTAAAGGATATATATTGTCTTAGAAAATCACTTGTTAATATTATCTATATTTTAGTATAGTTTTATTTTTTGTTAAGTATTCCCCAACTATATTTTATTCTGATTCTTGTCACATTCAGAAATATTTGGGCCATATGTGGCCCACAGGCCATGTATTTGACACCTCTAGTTTAGAAAGGAAGAATGCTAACAAGTTAAGAATTCATTCAACTAGTGATAGAGCAGTCTAATTAATTCCTACCCCCTAAATTGCTCATTCAGTTTCCCCTCTCCAGAGACCCACCAAATGGACAGAGTTGAACGAACTGACCTATGGACTTGCAACTGAACTAAAATACAAAACCACTGTCCCAGTTCATTGAGACAGCTGAAACTGCTATATCAATGATTCCCACCTCACAGTGCCAAGGAAAACCCAGTGCCATAAGCATGTTTTGGCTGGGACAACAGCACAGCCTTGCTCTGCACTACAACAAAGCTCAGCTAAAGAACTGAGGAACAGAAGAAACAGTACAGGGATGGGTTGGAGCCAGCTCAAACTGGCTAAAGAGGACCTATAGTTAAATTGTCAGTGTATTTATACCTTGGAGATCAGCAAATACTAAATATGAGTGCTTGATTTATTGTTTTGTTGATTTCTAGACTTAAGAAACTGTTGGAGAAAGTAATAACACATATTAAGCTTAAAAATGTGTTGTATTTTTTTTCTGGAGAGTTGGTTATGAAACATCTATTAGCATACCCCTGAAACTTGAGCAGAACACATATGTATGGTTCTGTGACACTCTATTAAGCCTGAGGAAAAGAGTCTATCATCCATCTAGAGCCAGTTCTGATCCCAGAAAATTCATTTGGATCAGAGATTCAGACTGGAGAAATGTGTATTGCACAGCATGAGAGGAGGCTAAGCTGGTTTTAAGGTCTAGCCCCTAGGGAAACCATAATCAAAGGTAAGGGAATCAGACAGTGAGCAATACAGGAAAGTAAGAAGGAAAGGCTGAAATTACCAAAGATTTCAGAAGGAAGAAAACTCAAAAACCTTGAGATTAAGTAGATTACTGTTGGTGTTTGTCCTTTGTCCTCAAAGAGGACCCTGACTTCCAGAAGGTGATTTCATGACTTGCAAGTGAATTGGATTTAAGTGAGGCAGTGCTGTGCAAACTCACCAGCCTCACCCTCTCCTCTGGAGACATCTGGGTCCAATGGCAAGATATAGATCAGGAAGACTGAAGAAGACCCCAACGCAGTGGGAGACCTTGGCCTTTTTAAGCTAAAGTCTTTCCAAGGTCTCAGTTTGTCTGAGGCAATACTCATTCAGTGATTAAGTCTAGGTAAGAAGAGATGAGGTGGAGGATGGCCTCTTAGTCAAAAAGTAAATCAATCTGGGAAGGGAAGAGCTCAGAGTTTCTGGCCAACACAGAAACAATTGCTATTTATACTCACTCTGACCATCAGAGCCCAAACAATGACAAACTGAGTTTTGGTCTGGGACCTATTGTTGACCAATCATTGAGAGCCAGAGTGATTTGGGTTTAAGAAAAGAAAAGGAACTATATGTAGAAAAATATTTATAGCACCTCTTTTTATGGTAGCAAAGAATTGGAAATTGAGGGAATACCCATCAATTGGGGAATGGCTGAACAAGTTGTGGTATATGAATGTAACGGAATAGTATTGTGCTATAAGAAATGATGAGCAAGTTGGTGTCAGAAAAATCAGGAAAGACATACATGAACTGATGCAAAGTGAAGTGAACAGAACCAGGACATTGTACATAGTAACAGCAATATTGGTCAGCTGTGATGGTCAGCTGTGAATGACTTAGCTATTCTGAGCAATACAATGATCCAAGGATTTATGATGAAAAATGCTAACCACTACAGAGAAAGAACTGATGAAGTATGAATGAAGATTGAAAAATACTTTTTTAACTTTCTTTTTCTTGTTTTTTTTTAATCTGTATTTTCTTTTGCAGCATGGCTAATATGGAAATGTGCTTTGCATGACTGCACATGTATAATCTATATCAAAGTGTCTGCTTTATCGTGGAGGGGGAGGAGAAGCAGAATCAAAGAGAATTTGGAACTCAAAATTTTAAAAAGCAAATGTTAAAATTTGTTTTTTGATGTAATTGGAAAAATATATTAAAATTCTCACATTTTAAAAAAAAGCATTCAAAGAAAATCAGACCTGAACAAATTATGTGTTTCTTCAACACCCCAAGATAATAGAAATACAAGAAGGGTAAATAAATGTAGCAACTAAGGACAATAACAAAATAACAACAGAGAGATCAAACCATTAAGAGATTTCTTTCAAAATGAAAAAGGCCGATACAAGTAATGGTGGAGAAAGAGGCCTAAAACATAGATGGCTAAATCTCACCCCGCCCCCACTTACAGGGGAATCATTGGGGGTGGGGTGGCTAAGCTACAGAAGAAGAGAGCATATAAAAGGAGAGAGGAGGAAAAAGAAAGAGGGGAATATGCAATGTATCTTAATCAAATCAAATGTTAACACTGACAGGAATATTAACTCCTGTTTTCTCTTAGGAATAAGAGATCCTACAGGAGAATGGATGAGGAAGCAAAAGGAGGGATTAAAATAAGGAAGGAAAAAAGGTCATTAATGAATATAAATTCAAATATTTTAAACAAAATCCTGTCAAATAGACTATAGTGATTTTTCAAGGGAATAATTCATCATCACCAAATTGGATTTATACCAACGATTCAAGGTGGATTCAACATTTGAAAAACAATCAATATATTTAATCATATTAAAAACAAAAACATCCAGAACCACATGATTGTCTCAATAAATGTGAAGAAAGATCCTGATGAAGTACAAGACACATTTATGCTAAAAATCCTATAAGATACAGGCCTAGAGCAACCTTTATAGTATCACAAAAATTATCTATCTATATCTAAAAAGTATCTATGAGATGGAAGTATCATATACAATGGAGATACACTAGAACATTTTCCAGCAAATTCAGGAATAAAGCAAGAATACCCACTTCTTGAACTGTTATTTTATATAAATCTGGAAATGCTAGAAGTAGCAATAAGACAAGAATAACAAATTAAAGGCATAAACATAAGTAAAGAGGTGATAAAACTATCCCTAATTACTGATAAATGATGTTGTACTAAGCAAATCCTAGGAAATCAGCAAAGATTCTGAGACAATAGTATTAGCAAAATTGCAAGCTACAGAATAAATTCTCAAAAATCAAGAGCATTTTATATAATAATGATAAAATACAAGAAGTAATAAACAAAGGGAAATCCTATTCCAAATAAATACAAAGTATAAAATATCTGGGGAGCAATTTACTAAAGTACACAAAAGACTTGTATAGATGTTATTACAAAGTGCTCCTTAAAGAAATAAAGAACAAATTAAATACTGCCGCTGCAGGAATGTTCAGTGCTCATGACTGGACTATGCCAATATAATAAAAATAATAATACCAAAATTAAGTTACATTTTAATGGTATACCAATCAAATTATCAAAGAAATGCTTTACATAACTTGATGAAATAATATCAAATTTAATTTTGGAAAAACAAAAAATCTAGACTATTAAGGAAAATGATGAAAAGAGATAGCCATGAAGGGAGAATATATTTCTAGACCTTAAACTATATAATAAAGCAGTGGTCATGAAGACAATTTCATATTGGTTAAAAAACAATAGAGAGGTTGATCAAGGGGACCAAATAGACAAGGGAGAATCAAAAATAAAGGAACTCAAAAACCCAGTATTTGATAAATAGGAAAATATGATACTCAGGAAAGAATTTCCTATTTAAAAATACTGCTGGGAAAACTGGGAAACAATCTTGCAGAAATTAGGTTTAACGCAACAACTTACAACATATTCTATAATACATTTGAAAAATATATGTGACTTTTATATTAAAGATCATGCTATTTAAAAAATTAGAAATAGATCATATAGCTTTCACAGCTATAGGTAAGAGATATATTCTTAACCAAAGTACAGAGACAATTACAAAAGATGAAATAGATAACCTTGATCACATGAAACTGAAAAGCTTCTACACAAACAAAATTAATGCACCTATAATAAGAAGGGAAGAGATCAAATGGGGAAAAAAATCTTTGTATCAAATTTCTCTGATAAAGGTTTGGTATCAAAGATATGTAAATAGTAGGTATTACACACACAATAGATACAGATACAGATCTACATCTATCTATATGTGTGTGCATATATATATAATATATATTATATATACATATATAATATATCTATATCAAAACTAGTAACAACCGTATGAAATAATGCTCCAAATCACCAATAATAGGAGAGGTACACATCAAACAACCCTGAGGTTTCACCTCATAGACTGCAAATTCGCAAAGATAATAATAATAGCTCACATTTATATAGTATCTACTGTGAGTCAGGCACTTCATCAAAACAACCCTGGCTTATAGGGGTTATTCTTATCAATATTTTACAAGTGAGGAAACTGAGGCAAAGGTTAAATTACTCGCTCAGGATCACACATCCAGTAAGTTCTGAGGTCAGATTTTAACTCAGGCCTTCCTGACTCCAGTGCCAGTGTTCTATTCAATGAGTCATCAAACTGCTGAAAGATAGGAATACTCAATGTTGGAAAGGTTGGAGGAAATAGATGCACAATAATGCATTGTTAATGAAGCAATCAGTACAAACATTTTAGAAAGCAATTTGGAATTATGCAAATAAATTGACTAATATGTTCGTACCCTTTGACCCAGAGATTCTACTACTAGGCTTCACTCCAAATAAGCCACTGATAAGAAGAAAGTCTCCATATACATCAATGTATTTATAACAACACTTTCTGTGATAGCAAAGAATTGGAAACAAAATAAATGTCCATTTATTGAGGAATGGCATAATACATTATGATACATATTTGTAATGGAATGATGAATATAATGAATATAGAGAAGCATAGAAACTTCTACATGAACTGATGTAGAGTGCGGTAAGTAGACCAAAGGAAAAAATGTACAGTGCTTATAGCAATATAAATTGAAAAAACAACCATGAAAAAAATCAAGTCAGTGTTCAAAATTATGAAGAATAAATATGGCACAAAGGAGGACATATTAGAAACATGCCCATTCTATCCTTTTCCAGAGGCAAAAGGTTCCCAAGTGTTTTATATGGCACAGATTTTTGGACTTTTTCAACATATTGATCAGTTTTACTGATTTTTCCTTTTTTAAATTTTGAATTAAATTTTGAAAACACTATTTATTACATATGGGAGAGGCAGAGGGGAAGGAATACCAAAGGAAATTGTGGTAATGTTTTGAAAAACAAATACAAAAGACATCAATAAAAACTTATTTTTAAAAAATAATATTACTTTGATAGCTATGTAGAAGGAGGACTTGGGAGCAGAGAGACCAATTACAAGGATAATACAATATTTCAGGCCTGAATTAACCAAGACCTTAACTAGGGAAAAGGCTATATGAGTGTTGAGAAGGGAATGGATGTGGAAGATGTTTTGGAGGTAGAATTGACAGGAATAAACAATATTTAAGGTCTATGGGAAAGGGAAAAGTCATGCCTTAAATTTGTTAACCTAGATGACTTGTTTGGCCAAGTGTGTGAACCCTCGTACAAAGATTTAAGTACAAAGTCCATTCACTACAACTACCTTTTTAATTTGCTATTCCCTTTCCATATCTTCCTCTCTCTTTTGAAGTCCTTATCTTTAAATTGAAGCAGTGACCAAAACACCACCTATGCCCCTCTGTCCTTCATTTTCCTGGCCAGGACATAATCTCTAGAGATGCTTTCCAATTTCTTTCTTTTTGAGTGAGTATTAAATGAGCATTTAATTCAACTTAATAAACATTTTAAAAATACCAGCTGTGTGCAGAAGCCTAGATTAGGTGTTAGGGAATATTCAAATATAGATGACATGCTTGCCTTATAACAAATAGTATTTTTCAAAGACATAAAAAGAAAAAGAAGAATATGTTGTTAGCTAAAAGACTTACAAATCTGATCAATAGAAGCAGTGATGGAAAATGGTGGGGGCAGGGAAAACTGTCCATACACATTGAACCACACCATGCCATAGGAGAGCAGTAGGTATGATACAGGAAAGAAAAGAGTAGTTAAGATACATAGCAATTTATAGAGACTATCATAAAAGAAATTCAGTCATATCACCCAAGCCTCAGGTATCTATATGTAAATATATAGAGTAGGGATAACAAAGTAAACTAGAGACCTTAATATAGTGAGATAATTTCTACCTCATAGGTGTCCCTGAATATTGTGGGATGTGACACGACTGAAATATTCTGCTTCTATTTCTCTTCAAAGGTGGAACACTCTTTGTAGTTAAAAGACAAAAAAAAATTGTTACTAGAAAGTGTATGAGAAAGAAAATTGTCTGATGTAGAATTAGCTGAGCTATTCATGGTGAAAGACAGAGGAATGTAGGGTGGAGAATATAGTACATGAAATATATCTCTGAGAGAGAAAAAAGGAGGTGGTGGGGAAAGACGTTGGGTCAAACAATTCTCAAAGCAGTCACCAGGTGGTGCCATCATTACATCTTAGCTACTGTTGAAATGGGACTAAAAGTGAGGGAATTCTGTATATAAATTAATCTCTGTAATTGTAATACTTGTAAGATGTGACAATTCAGTAATAGGTCTATTAAATGTCCAAGATCTTCAACAACTAGGTGTTCTTAACCCAAGGACTATCTATATGTGACAAAAAGGAGGGACTATGATAACATTTTCCTCTGTGACTTGAAAGTTAATTATTAGCTATTAATCTTCTCTGTGCTGGGTTTTTTTTTTCTTTCTTTGTAATCCCAGCACCTAGCTCAGTGTCTAGTACGTAGTAAACACTTAATAAAAGCCTGTTGACTTGACTTATTGCCATGATCATGGTGGCATTCTACTAAAGTGACACAACCAATACGTAAACCCACATCTTCTAAATCCAAATCTTTCTAAGTCCATGCTCTTTCCTCAAAACTTGGCATTGGACTAAATTAATAGCTTGCTATGTATTTCCTCAGTTAGTTCAACTAGACCTCAATTTTCTGATGTACAAAAAAAAATCAATCAACAAGTATTTATTAAGAATTTTCTATGTGCCGGTCAATGTGCTAGACATTAGGAATACATAAAACAAAATAAAACTGCTGCTGCCCATAAAGGGATTATATTTAATCATAAGAGAGGATGTCCATATATAAGCACATACAAAATCAATATAAAGTAATTTGGGCCAAGAAGATACTAGTAGCTGGAGGCATCAGAAAATGTTTCATATAAAAGGTGGTGCTTGAGCTGAGTTTTGAGGAAACAAGATATTTATTCTAAGAGGCCAAAGTAAGGAAGGTCTTTCAGCAATGAGGGACGACCTGTGCAAAGGCACAAAAATTGGAGATGGGCTGTTGTATGTGAAGAATAGAAAGACTACTAGCTTGCCTGGATCACAGCATATTGTGACATACAAAAGTTTGAGACATAATTTCTGTGTAATTTATTATTTTATTAATAATTTGTATTTATATATAATTATTATATAAGTATATTAAATTATATAGTTATACTAAATATAATAATATATAATTACAATTAATAATTAATAAAAATTGAAAAGGGTCATTGACACTCTTGAATGCCAAAGATCCCCTCATGGAACCCACTTAAAGCTTATATGCCCTTGGAAGAGTGGGTGTTCCTGAAGGTGGCAATTGACTCTGATTGGTTAACAAGTAATGAGAAGAAGAAGATCATAATGAGAAGTGGACCTATTCTAATAAGGGCCTAGGGGAATGGGACTTTGATTGTGTCATTTACTTCCAAATCACACCCAGCCTTGGGCAATCTAATCAAAGAATTTATTCCCACTCAAATCTGAGTAAAACACAATGGGCTTTCCCATCTGGCTGGGGTCTGAACAAGATTGAGGAGAAATCTCATTATCAGCAATGTCTTTGTTGCTGGGTTGGCTACTAGAGAATAAGGTTTCAGAAAGGGATAAATCTTCTTTCTCTCCAATATTAGCAGTTATTTAACAATCATTTCTCTCAATATATAATGGGGAATACTAATAAGGTTGGAAATGTAGGTTGAGGCCAATTTGTCAAGGAATTTAACAGCCAAACACCAGCTTCTATTTGATCTTATAGACCAGTGAGTCTAAGAGCGATATGGTCAAACAAAATGCATTGTAAGAAAATAGCTCTGAAGGTTATGTGAAAGGTGTCTTGAATGTAGAGAGGCTAGTAGGGAGACCAGATAGGAGGCTATTGTATTTGTCCTGATATGGGTAATTCTAGATAAGCGTATGACCTAGGGTAGTAGCAATGTAAGTGAAGAAGAGGGAACTTAGGTGAGAGATGTTGTTTGGAGGTAAAAATTACAAGATTTAGCAACTCATAGGATATGTGAAGTTATTGGAAAGATGGTGGTACTCTCAATATTAATAGGGAAGCCTGGAAGAAAGATGGATTTGAGCAAAAGATAATAAATTCTGTTTAGGATTAAATTATCTATAAGGTCCATTCTGGCTCAAAAGTAATTTGTAATCTATGATCTACACCTAGGCTGAATTCAATTTTCTAATTAGTGCTTTCACAACAATTGCTGAAATGAATGTGAATATTAATGAAGGATTTAATTGAATTCCCTTTCAATTTAGTGCAAGAAACTGTTAGAATCAGGACAGGGAAACCTCAGGAGGAGGTTTTTCTTCAAGGTTACTAGTATCTCAGATACTTGGATGGATATCAGCCTTCAAAATTACTCAAAAATGTGTATTGAATTAACAATGGATTTGAATAAGGTAATGATGCCTTATGTAGTACTCACAGTATTCCTTTTTTATTTTATATGCGTATATGTATATGTATATGTATATGTATATGTATATTGCTGTCACAAAAACCCATTTCTACTGGAGATACCCTTACGCCCTCTCCCATCACCTTCCATCATTGAATTCAGTACTGGAAGGAACCTTGGGGATTATCATCTTTTTAACACAAATAGTTTCCCCTTGATTATAACAAATGATATGACACTGTCATCTCAATAGAATTAAAATGTTAAATACCCCCAAAAAATAATTGAAAGACCTTGATGGCTCTAACTAGGTGGTAGGACATTAACACAGATAACTTGGATTAATAGTGATGAAAAGAATTCATTATCAAAAACTAGTATTATTGGAAAAGGAGGTGGGCTGGACAGAATGTCTACCAGAGGTGGATTTGTCCTGATATGGGTAATTCTATATAAGGGTATGACCTAGGGTGGTAGCAATGTAAGTGAAGATGAGGAAACTTAGGTGAGAGATGTTGTTTGGAGGTAAAAATTACGAGGTTACATATATATACATATATACATATATATATATACATATATATATATAATATAGTAATATATCAAATCCCATTCCTAAATTATAAATTCCTTGAAAATCACAGGAATGTCTCATTTATCTTTTTATGTCCTTTAAAGCTTACCCAGTATCTTTCAGGCATTCCTTTGGCTCCATAGAGCCTTTATATACCCTAAGCATATTTCTGCCAAATACTGGAACCTATCCTGAGCCTATTATTTCTATCTCTATCTTCTATCTACCATTGGCTTACCCAATTTAGTTTTGAGCCCCCTGGCCAACTACTTATAGTCCTTGGAGATGCAGTCTGGGCAATGTGCATTTTGTATCCATTTTGTTTTTCAAATGTTAATACTTAAGCAAATATCTTTCTTGTTGCTGTGGATTTCACTGAAGACACTTCAAAGTACTCCATGCTTTGATGTAAATAGTACAATGTCACCTGAAAATAAGAATCTGAAGAACTTTGTTACCAATATGGATTTTTTCTTTAGTTTAGGCTCTGCACAGCACACTCACATGATAATGACAAATGTCATAGGTGAATATTCACCGGACTCAAAAAATCCCCAGAGACATTTTGAATCAGCATATCCATTTAATCAATTTGACATAGTCTTATTTCCTTGGGGACAAGGGAAAAAATCCATAAAACTATTTATAGACAATCATATCTAGTTTGACAGAATCATTCCAGACCTGAAAAAAGAGTTCTCATATTATTCTGAGGAGCCAAATACTTTGACAGGATGGATAATTTTTAAGTCAAGATCTTAATTTCCAGGCTCCCATAATAGTCACAAAATCATCCTTGGGAGCTAAAGACCCAGGCATGCTCTCTAGCATAGGGTCAAACTTTTCCCCTTGACAATTTGCATGCAATTGTTTTGATACTTTTAAATTAGAGGGCAAAAAAGTTAAAATGAAATATTCCACTTTGAGCAAAGGAAGATTATGACATTTATTCATTTGCTGACTCTCAGTTGAGAAAATAGAATTGAAATTTCAGGTGATGAATAGGTAAAATTTAAGAAGCTGGAAGTAACTGATTATATTTTAATCAATGATTTATCAGTACTTCACGCCTAACACTATATTTACTACAAAACTGATACTATAGCGTTATAGAGAGGAATATAAGACAGGGTCATATAATCACATATTTAGAGCTGAAAAGAACCTAATAGTTTTTACAGATGAGAAAAAATGAGGCCCAAAAGAGGGGAAATGACCTTGCCCAAGTTCACACAAGTTGTAACTGAAATTGCACTTAGTAACTTCTCTTTTGAGGTTCACTCATCTACCATCCAATCAAAATCCTAATAATTGTTGCGTACAGACTGCCAGAACATTCCCCTTCCTTCCTGAGTTCAATGTCTAGCTTTCTTCTCCAGTGCCCGTCCTCATAATATGGGACTTCAACATATATATTTATACTTCTTCAAACACTCTCACTTAACATTTCCTCAGTTTAGTCATTTCATATGACCTACTTCTCCACTCCACTTCAGCTGTACACAAAGCCGGTCATACCCTTGATCTTGCCATCACCCATAAGTGTAGCACTTCCATGTTGATGAACCTTGAAATTCCCTTACTGGGTAATAATCTTTGGTCATTTCACTTCTCCCTTCCCCTTATTAACCTCACACCCTGGCTTTCAATCCTTCTCCCCTCAGTTCTCTTTCAGGTCACCCCCTTCTACTACCTACACTCTCCTCCCTTCACCATTTTGACTCCTTGATCAACCAGTTCAACCTTACTCTGTCCTCTTCTCTTGAATCCCTTGCCCTCTTTTCATATCTTCAATTTTGTCTTTCAAAGCCTCAACCTTGGATTATTCTCATCCTCTGCCTTTGCTCTTAAACATGTGCTGCTAAAGAAAATCATGAAATCATGTTGAATGGGTCCACTACAATTTTGTTACACATCCTCAATGAGGACCTTATTGCTAATCGACTCACTATTTCACAAACAAAGCAGCTCTTCTGAACATTTTCATCCTTCATCAAACCTCCTGTGGCTCCCACTTTTCCCACCCTTTCAGCTGAGAACTTTGCCTCATTTTTACTGAAAAAATTAAGTCAATCTGCTGAGTCCTTCTTTTCTTCCTTTCCTCCTTGTCTCACATCGCTTGGACACTTTTAGCCATAGTCTCCTCCTTTGCCTCTGTTCACATGAAGAGGTAGCCCTTCTCCTCGGCGAGGCTAATCCCCTTTATGAACAAGTGATCCAATTCCATCCTGTCTTCTCTAGAAGATTGCCCCCTCCATCATCCTCATTCTTTCACTTATCTTCAATCTTTCCCTGTTTGCTGGCTGCTTCCCTACTCTTTGTCCATGTCTTCCCCATCCTCAAAAGACCTTACTTGATCCATTCATCCCCACTAGGTATCATCCCATATCTCTGCTCCCTTTTTTGACTAAATTCCTTGAGAAGGCCATCTACAATAGATACCTCCACTTCCTTCCCTCTAATTCTCTTCTTAACTCTATATAGTCTAGCTTCATCATTCAACTGAAATTGCTTTCTCCAAAGTTACTAACAATCTCTTAATTGCCAAATTTAAAAAAAATTAGGTAAATTTTAAAATTTTATACTTAAATCCAAAGAGAAAAGAAAAATACAAAGAGAAAAGAAAAAACATTGTCATGTACACAGCAGACCATAAGAGAGGATTCTATATAAAACAATAAATTTCCATTTCAAGAAAATCTGTATAATAAATACCACACATTGTTTTCAAAGCTGCCCAGCTTTTCTTTGCTTCCTTGTTGGTTTTCTTTTTTTCTCTGCCCCTCCCTCACCCTCCAACCCCAAAGAAGGCTACAATTAAGTATAGATAGATGGATAGATGGATAGATAGATAGATAGATAGATAGATAGATAGATAGATAGATACAGATATAGATATATATATATATACACATATACATAGATATACATAGATATCTATAAACATACACATACACACTCATACACATACATGTAAGATCTTACTGTGCTTATTTCCTCCCATTATCTGTTTCTCTGAAGGTGTATTAGCATCTTCCTTCATAATTCCAAGTCTTTCCATGTTTTTCTAAGTCAACCAGTTCATCGCTTCCTACACCACAGTAACATTCCTTTCTGGATTCAAACAGTCTTTTTCTTCAGAGGATCTTTAAGGTTAATTTGGGTATGTATAATAGAATGACTTGGTTGCTCAAAGTTGTTCTTGTAACAATACTGCTGTTTCTGTATACAATACTCTCTTGGTTCTGCTCATTTCAGTAGTCATTACTTTGCTTTTCTAAAATCGAGGTCATCCTTTCATATGGCAGAATAATATTCCATCATGAACATATACCACATTTAGCCATTCCCCAATTGATGGACATCCCCACAATTTCCAGCTCTTTGCCACCACAAAGAGAGCTGCTATAAATATTTTAGAACACATAGGTTCTTTTCCATTTCCCCTAATCATCTTGAGAAACAAACCTACCAGTGGTATTGCTGGGTCAAAAGGTACAGGCAAATTTAATAACTCTTTGGGCATAATTCCAAATCTCTCTCTAAAATGGTTGGATCAGCTCACAGATCTACCAATAATGAATTAAGGTCCCGGTTCTTCCATATCCCCTCCAACATTTGTCACTTTCCCCTTCTATCATTTTAGCCAATCTGATTGGTATAAAATTATATCTCTAGGCTGTTTTAATTTGCATTTCTCTAATCAATAATGATTTAGAGCACATATTTGTATGACTATAAATTATTTTTATTTCTTCATTAGAAAACTACCTGTTTATATCCCTTGACTATTTTTCAATTGGGGGTTGACTCACATTCTTAGATTTGACAAAAGTTCTTCATATATTTGAGATATGAAGCCTTTATCTGAGGAATTGTCTATAAATTTTTCCCTCAGTTTTCTCCTTTCCTTTTGATCTTGGCTACATTTGTTTTATTTGTACAAACCCTTTTGAATTTAATCAAAATTATCCATCTTACATCTATTTGTTCATAAATTATTCACCTATCCATAAGTCTGACAGGTAATATGTTCCATGTTCTTCAAGTTTTCTTATAATATCTCCCTTTATATCTAGGTCTTGTATCCATTTTGACCTTATCTTGGTAAATTGTGGAAGATATTGGTCTATGCCCAATTTCTACCAGACTGCTTTTCAGCTTTCCCAACAATTTTTACCAAATAATGAATTCCTATCCCCAAAACTCAAGTCTTCACATTTGTCAAACACTGGGTAAATATATTCATTAGCTGCTGTATCTTATGTCTACCGTGTTCTACTAATCTACCTATTTTAGCCAATCCCAGATAGTTTTGATAATTACTGCCTTATAATATAGTTTAAGATCTCGTACTGCTAAACCTCCTTCCTTGACATTTTTCCCCATGAGTTCCTTCGATATCTTGACCTTTTGTTCTTCCAAATGAATTTTGTCATTTTTTTAGCTCTGTAAAATAATTTTTTTGGTAATTTAATTGGGATGGCATTGAATATAGACTAATTTGGGGTAAAATTGTCATTTTTTATATTGGCCCTGCCTACCCATGAACAATTATTATTTCTCCATTTATTTAAATCTGATTTTATTTGTATACAAAGGTTTTTTATGGTTTGGTCCATATAGATCCTGGGTTTGTTTTGGTAGATGTATTCCCAGGTATTTTATACTGTCTAGAGTTATTTTAAATGGGGTTTCTCTAGCTTCTTCCTGCAGGATCCTGTTGGTAATACATGGGAACGCTGATGATTTGTGTGGGTTTTAACTGCCAAATTGAATGGCCTTTTCTCAATCTTCACCCTTCATGACTTCCCTGCACTTTTAACACTATAGATCACCCTCTTGTCTTTGATACTCTCTTCTCTCTAGGTTTTCATGAAGCTATCCTCTTCTGGTTCTCCTCCTATCTTTCCTACTGCTCCTTCTCAGTCTCCTTCACTATTTCATCATCCAGATCACATCCGCTAATTATGAATGTCCAACAGGGCTCTGTCTTGGTACCTCTTCTCTTCTCTTATACTATTTCAATTGGTGATTTCATTAGCTCTCATGGATTCAATTGTCATCTCTATGCTAATGATTCTCAGATCTCCCTCTCCAGCCCTAACTTCTCTACTGACCTCCAAATCTCCCATTTCCAACCCCCTAATGAACATCTCTAACTGAATGTCTCATACATATGTTAGATTCAACATACCTGGAAATAAACTTATCTTCCCCTCCTAACCCTACTCTTTTCCTAACTTTCTTATTACTCTTTAGGGTGTCCAGTCACCCAGGCTTGAAATCTAGATGTCATCTTTAAATCCTCACACTGTCATCCCCATTATCCAATCTATTGCCTATCTATTGATTTTACCTTCATAAAATCTCTCCCATATGTTCCCTTCTCTACTCTGATACTGCCACTACCCTCATTTTTGCAGGCCCTCATTCTGCCCAGACTATTATAATAGCCTGCTGGTTGGTCTCTTGGCTACAAGCCTTTTCCTCACTATAATCCATTCTCCACTCAGCTATCCAAGGGAACTTCCTAAAGCTCAAGTCTGACTAGGTCATTCCGTAGCTCAATAAACTCCAGTGGCTTCCTGTCATCTCCAGGATCAAATATAAAAGTCCTCTATTTAGTAATCAATTCACATTTCCTGCCCCTCATACCTTTTCAGCCTTCTTAAATATCACATCCTACCACATACTCTGTGAACCAGTAATACTGCCCTCCTTGCTGTTCCTCACACAAAATTCTCCATCTATGAGCTCCAGGCATTTTTGATATTTGTCTCTTAGGTCCTTCAAGTCTCTTCTAAAATCCCACCTAGAAGAAGCTTTTCCTGATGCCCATCAATGGTAGTTCCTTCCCTCTCTTATTCATGGTGTGTATATTTTGTTTGTATAGTTTTTTCTTTTTGTTCCTGCCCCTAAACTGGGGGCTCCTTGAGAGCAAGGACAATCACTTGTCTTTCTTTGCATCCCCAGCATGAAACACAGTAATTTATAAATGCTTGTTGACTTACTGTTGACTGACCAGGTAGTTTGAAAAGAAGGAGATTCCAATATAAAAAGGCAGCATGAACAAAGGTACAGAAGTGAGAATGAGTATGGGATACCTGACTGACCTTGGGGAAGTCACTTAACCTCTTGGGGTCTCAGTTTCTTCATCTGTAAAATAAAAGCTTCAATTAGATGACCTCTGAGGTCCTTTCCAGATCAAAACCTATGATCCCATGGCATATTTGAGGTATGAAGAAGAGAAAAGGGAAAAGCAAAGAGTTTTGACAAAGATAACAGTAGCCAAATGGTGAAGAAATAAGGTTGGATCAGATTATGTAGGGCTTTGAAAGCTGAACAGAGGAGTTTAGAGCATGCAAGAAGTAACAAGAATCATTACAGATGTGTAAACAGAGGGCCAATACCACCTTATATTTGTATAGATATATTCCTATCCAAGTTCCCTAATGAATTGAACAAAGGAACAATTGAGCAATGGCAAACCTTTTCTAATCTTCTCCCAAGCCCTTCTACAGTGAACCAACCAAGAAAGACGTTCATCCACTTTAATGCTTAGTTCTGAAGGCCACAAACTGGTAATTGTGCTATCAGAGGTAGTTGGATTAGGTATAAATTATAACTCATTCCCTGGATGGTGGTATGTAGCATTTCCTGCTCATCACCACCACCACCACACACATACACATACACACACACACACACACACACACACACACACACACACACACACCACTCCAGTTTCCCCTCCATTGTAAAAACTCTGGTTTATGTGCCTCTTTTACATGAGATAATTTCCCCCATTCTTCTGGTGCACCTCTCTTTCTTACCCTTCCATTCTCAAACTCACATCCAAGTCCTTTGTCTAAGTAGATTCCTTCTAACTGCCCCAATAATGATAAAGTTCTTAGAATTTACATGTATCATCTTCCTATATAGGAATGTAAATAGTTTCATTGTATTAAGTCCCTTATGATTTCTCTTTCATATTTGCCTTTTTATGTTCCTCTTGAGTCTTGTATTTAAAAGTCAAATTTTCTGCAAAAAATAAAAATCTGCAAAAGCTCTGGTCTTTTTCATCAGGAATGCTTGAAAGTCCTCTTTCATTAAATGTCCATTTTTTCCCCTGAAGGACAATGCTTAGTAGGTTATTGTTGATTATAATCCTAGCTCCTTTGCCTTCCAGAATATTATATTCCAAATCCTTTTCTCCCAAAACATGGTAGCTTCCAAGGTGGTGTGATCCAGGGAGAGTTCTGGTCACTACCCACCTGGTCTGCACTGTGCTCCTGTGTAGGGCCCTCCCTCCCTCTCAATCTCAGACAGCAACTATTACTCTCCACTCTGGAATTCCAAGTCAGAATTGGGTAATGGGTGACAGAGCTGCCTAATGGTGCCCGGTTCTGTGCTCATTGCTAGCACAAGGTGCCTTGGTAACATCTTTCCAACCAGAAGCTCGGTCCCCTTTTGGTGCCACTGCTGCTGCTACTACTTACTGCAGGTGCTGCTGGTTAGCTCCCCCTGCAGGGTTCTCAGCAAAACTCTTTTGGTTCTCCTAAACTGCCCTGGGCTGCAAAAGTGAGATGCTATGACTTTTTTTTTATCACAGATTTTGATTGGAGGTATTTTGAAAAATTGTTTATAGGGTTGGGTTGGGAGAGCTCAACAGAAATGCTCAATTCCCTCCAGCATCTTGGCTCTTTTCACATATTCTTATGTGAGCCTTGCAATCACTCTGTGATGTTGCAGATAAAAGAATAAGCTCAGAGAAATTAAATGCCATGGGGTTATGAAAGTGGCAAAGGTGGAACTACAAAAAAAATATGAGTCCTGGGCCAGTGATCATTCCTCCACATCAAGTGGTTTCTCAGTGACATGGTGGAAGTCAAATCTGCCTACTGCCTACAGCAGTAGCCTACTGGATAAATTGGAACAAATTTGTTTAATTGCAGGGAAGATAGACTGGAGGCAAGGGTCCTGGAGTAGTTTGTTCTGAGTAAATGTCTGAAGCGGGATGTTTTTTTTTTGGGGGGGGGGGGGGTGAGGGCGGGTAGGGTTGGAATTGTTTTCTTTTTGTTGTAATCTCCCTCTGACCAGTTGTCCCACTCCCTTACCTTCTGTGGGCTGAGGACTCCCAGAGTCACTGCCGCTGATTCCATCGCCCCCAAGGCCTGCCCTGGCTTGCTGAAGCAGGGCCTCCCTGCTGGCTTGTGTGGCAAAGGCTGCTGTTGACAAAGCCATCTCTGCTGGACTGTGCTGTACTCTCACCTCAGTGAGACAGACCTTTCCCGTCAACCTTCTAGATTCTCTTGGACTGGAAAATTACTTCATCCCATCCTTTTGTTGGTTCTGCCATTCCAGAATGTTTTGAGGTGTCATTGTAAAGTTGTTTGGGGGGAAATTTGTGAGACCTCAGGCTAGTTCCTGCTTTACTCCCACCCTCTTGGTTCAGCCCTCCCTCCCCGCCTCCACACACACACACATACACATACACGCACACATACGCACATGCACTCACACACACACACACACTTCAAAATGCATCTAATCCAATCCCCTTTCTTATCTATGGGGAAAATGAGGTCCATCAAGCTGTTAAGCCTTGCAGAAGATCACAAGTCATTAGTAGCAGTATCACTGTGTTAGTCCAGGTCACTGGCTCCAAAGCCATTGCTCTTTTCATTGTATTGAGAATGGAGAGGAAAATTCAAATTTAAGACAGTTCAAAAATTATGACTTGGAAGTAGGTTGAACATGAAGAGTGAAGGAGTCAAAAATGATTTGAGGGAGCTTAGATTAGGAATTGAGGGGATTAGGATGGTATGTGGTCAATTGTGGGAACTGGGAGAAAACCTTATTGCATCGTTTGAACCTAGCCCTGCATGACTGGGAAACTGGACTACAGCTACCTGCTGTTTAGAGACCCTTAACTGAGGTCCTGAGTTACGTTGGATCAGAAACTCGGACAGATCCAAAGATTGATCCAAGTTTTCTCACAATTATACATCTCAAACAACCCATGTCTTATCTTAAAACTGTCCCCATAACCACCAATCAGTTATTGTTTCCATGTTCCCGTTTGCAGACGCAGAGAACGGGATACCTCATTTTCTGAATTCAGGGAATTGCACCTGTTCTCTCTCCCCTTCCCAACTTGGGAAGTCTCTAATCTTTCATCCAATTAGAAATCAGATTATCTAATGTTTAATTTTCCTTTTAATTAATTAGCCTTTATTGTTTTTATGTATAAAAGCCTGTTTCCCCTTGAATTCATGGTCTAGGCCTAAGCTGTAGAGGTCTTGTCCTGGTTTGTCGGGTAATTGGCAAGCATCACTTAATAAGTCAATATGCTTGGAAGATTGAACTTTTGTTTTCCTCAGTCTTTCACCTTTCACCTTTCAGTCTTTCATCCTTCACCTGTCACAAACAAGAAGGCAGGGGGGAAAGGGGCCAATTTGGAAAAAAAAAAAAAAAAAGGTGAGTTTACCTTTTGGTTTTGTTGAGTTTTAGATGACACCTCCAAGTGAATGTCTTTTTGGCAGATGAAATACAGGACTGAAGCAGAAAGATCACTGATGGATATTAGATTGCAGGTTCACCCATACAGAAGTGCTAGTTGAAGATAATCCATTCATTCAACATTAACATTGTATAAAATACATTGAGAGCTGAGTGCTGGAGCAGCATTGGGATAAAGAGACAAATAAGATCCAACGGGATCTTTTTGAGCCTAGTTTTTAATTTTTTTGGAAAAAAAGACAAATCGGAATGACTTGCACTTGGGTATAATAGAAGTACCCCATTTGGATCAGCTGTCAAACTGGCAAATGTAATACGTAAATTATGCAGGGTGCTTTACCTGCATAACCACTAGTTCAAGGGGAAGAGCTAAGCTTCCAAGTTCATACTAGTGAAAACTCAGCCAACTCACTTCTTCCATCCCTTGTAGCTGCACTGCCCCCCAAATGGGGTAACATTCAGCATTCCAAAGTTTTAGTAGGGCAATCAGTTAAAAGTCATTTGTAATTTGTTATCATAGCATAAGGGATTGGGGTGAAAAAGACAGGGAAGAAATACCTTTTTCTTTTTATATTACTTCTATTTTCTTTGGATAAGCAACTTACATGATACAAGAAGAATAATTCATAAGGGGTTCAAAAAGGTGCTGAGACACAGTACTGTACACTGCATAAACATGGGGTCAACACCTGCAGATAAAGTACTGTTCTCAAAAGAAAAACAAAACATCTTTTGGAGGCGTAGTTCTAGGAGGGCTGCTGATCATCAAAGGTCACAAGTCAGCCATGAAGATGTCACCACCAGGTATAAAAGAAATGGGTTTATGCATTAAATATTTACCTTTTGTGAGGCTTCACCATTCCAATGAAATCATGGTGAGTTCAACAGGGGAAAAAAGGGGGGAAATGAGGTAGGAACAGGACTATCTCTTCTAAAATCTAGTATTCCAGAGATTTAAAGAGTCTAACTTTATATTCTTGCAAAAACTGACTTGGCTAAGAGGAAAAGGGAGTTAGGAAAAAGCAGTAAAAAGGAAAGAAAAAAGTATCTATTAACTACTTTACAAAATTATCCTATTTTGATCCTCATAACAACCCTGAGAGATAGGTGCTATTATTATCCTCAGCAGAGTGTTCCTCAGTTTGGCTCCAGAGGGCAAACATGGAACAATGAATGGAAATGACACAGAGGCAGACATAGGCTTGATGAGAAAGAAAACTTCCTAATGATTAGAGCTACCCCTGAATGGGCTGCCTTAGGAGGCAGCGGTTTCCCTCCCCCTCTTTGGAGATCTTCTAGCAGAAGCTGGATGACCACTTGCCAGGTATGTTATAGTGAGGATTCTATTTTATTCATGGGTCGGACTAAATCTTGATTATGATCCATTCCAACTCTAAAATTCAGTGATTCTCATGTGTGGTGAGAACTGAAGCCATTTGCTCTCTATTCTTTCTATGCTTAAAGAGACAATCCTAAAGACTACTCCCACTCTCCCCAAGATCCATGTCCCAAGCACAACAATCCCATTTACCTTAGCTGAACACCCCACTTGAAATAACAGATCCATAGGCCATCAGTATAAGTAAATTTATTTCTATGGCAGAAGTGGTTGTCTCAACAATAGAAAAATAACACTATTTGCAGAGTCGGGAAGTACAAATATACTTATACACATATAACCTATGTAGGTGTAACCTATGGTATATGTCCTAGTTTTATACATCAGCGAGCCATTCTGGATTTCACAAGGAGCAAATACACAGCCAGTCAAGTTCTGTCAATGTGTGAGATGAATTAAGTGCTAGGCTTCAGTTCTACAAAACAGAAAATACAAAAGATCTAGTTGAAAGATGTTTCCATTTTCTCTCCCCGCCCCCCCTTTTTAAAGTGAATGTAGTGCTCATGAAAGGTGCTAAATTGATCAATGGAAGACTTCAATTCCCAGAACCAGCCCAGGAAGCAATAGCTCTACACTCCAATCCAACCGTGGCTGGACCAGGGGTCATGACCTGAGCATGGAGGAAGCACCTCCAGTATGAGGGAGAGGGTTTTCACCGATTTAAATAAATCCTTAGCTTCTGTGACTAAATGCCAATGGAGCTGATGAAACAAATATTATTCCTTGGGGTGGGGCATAGAGAAGAAATCCATTTTGTCTTAGCAAGAATTATGCCCCTCCCCCCAACTCCTTTTGTAAAAGCCTAAAAAATTGCAGCAGGGTTATACTCATGTACAACTGCAAAATTTCTTTCATGCTCACCCATCTACTTGTTCAAGCTTTTAGTTAATATAGAGAAGACAGATTGTTGTAGGACTCAAGATGAAAGGGGACTAATTCTTCAGCTGTGTCTACACAAGTCTGACACTGACAAAAATACCCAAAGTCATCAGGATAAGTGGAACAGTTTTTGAATATGATTCATTTTAGGTAAATCTCTAATAATTCCTGAACTGCTGAATCTTAAATGGCTGTTTGTGAACTACAGTGTGTGTGGAGGAAAAGGAATTATTATCATTCAATACACTATAAGATAACTACACATTTCTACATATATAATATTTAACGTTTTGGTCATTTAAGTACCTCTACATAACCAGTGTAGATTTATTTCAATTGTCTGTAGTTTTAGGAGCAAAGTTAATATAATATTGAAATTACACAATTAGCCTAGACATGAAGGTGCTTATGAATCCTGGACACATATTACACAATACCCTAAGTAACTTTACTGAATGGAAGAGAATAGCATATTCATTTTTCCTATAGTGAAAAGTCTATATCACATAAAATATGTACTACTTAGTCACAATGAGTTATTGCCTACCACAATTTTTTTTTTCATTTTAAATACACTAACAAACTGACAGGAAAAACAGCTAAAAAAAAAAAAGCAACAGTCTTGTTGCTACTTGATTTAGAGAAATCCTACCTATGACTTATAAACCTTTACATGAAGATATCCATTACTTATAGAAACAAGAAAATTCATTTCAAGTGTCCCTCCCTCTGAATACGAAGCCGTTCTTTTTCTATCTGTAAACGTTCCTTTTCAATCTGAAGTTTCTCAGATTCAAACTTCAGAAACTGCAACCTGTCTTTTTCTAGTTGTAAGCGTTCCTTCTCAAGTTTCAATTTCTCAGTCTCTAAATCCAGGGGCTGCAGAATGCTTTTTTCTGCTTGGCCGAGATCATTTTCCAGAGCAGGTTTCTCCAAATGGACAACCTGTAACCTCAATTTTTCTCTTTCGATTTGCAGCCGCTCTTTCTCTACTTGCAGTCTCTCATGCTCCATGTCTAAATGCCATAACCGTTCCTTCTCAATTTGCAGGCGCTCTTTTTCTATCTGTAGTCTTTCTGCTTCGATATCTAGCCGTTGCTTTTCTATCTCAAGCTTCTGTTTCTCCAAGCTTATAAGTAAGTACGAATCATCATAGGCAGACTGAGACTGTATTGAGGAGAGAGTACCAAACTCTTTGATGTGGGGGAAGTCATCAAGCTCGTTTTCCCTCTTGGAATCTGGCACCACAGAGGATAACATTTCTTCCTCCTCCTCCTCCATTTCAAACTGCAAGAAGGGAAAAGAGGACTGTTTAAGTATTTATTTACAACTTCAGTGAAAGCACTTTAATTCCCAACATTGCTTAAAATCTGGATTGCTTAGCCACACAAAGTAAAACTGCATGCTAAAATTCTGCAGATGGTAAAGCAAAAACATGAGTTATAATGAAAATCTGAAGACTACCATAGGGAATATGTTTTCTATGCATATATAAAGGTGTGTATTTGTGCATGTAAGTATGTGTGTGTATGTATAAACAAATATAATCATACATATACATATATTTTTCTCCAGTCAAGGAAGGATTACGTGCTAATACTGCACACAGAACCACATTAACCACTTACTTCAAAATTCTGTGGACCCTTCTCTTCCTCCTCCTCTTCTTCCTCTTTGATTTCTGTTAAGGATCCATCTGCTTCCTTGAAATCAGCTGTATTTTGCCAGTCCAAATTTGACTCATTTGGAAACAAAATCTTTTCATCCAACTCTTCAGTGAGAGAGTCATTGAAATCTGACGATGAACGGGGGAAGCCAGAGTCCACCAGCTTCATGTTTGCCTTCAACCATTTCCTTTTCATAAGTGCTCGCCAGTCCAGGTATCGCCTTTTCACCTCAGCCCCGGTTCTTTGTTCTCCTTCACCCACAGCATTCACACACTCAGCAATCTCCTCCCAAGCCTTCCTTTTCATCTCATTAATTGTTGTATTGAGCTGCTTGGAAAATATTACTTCTTTCCTCTTTCTAATTTCTTTCAAAAGGGTCTGAGTTTCTTGAACACTAAAATTGCTTTTCCTTTTTCTTTTCAACTGCTTCATTTTCTCCAACTTGAATACAATTTTTACCGTCACAGCAATGTGAAAGTACTGAACGATCTCTAGAAAGTGCAGGTACCAAAGACAATCCCTGGTTGGCACTTTATTTAAAAAAATTATAGCTCTCTACTCAGCTAGAAGCACAGGTTGGATCCTAAAGGGAAAAAAGGAGTAAATAAATCAATCAAAACACCCAAATCAATCTCCAACACATATGGTGCATATTTCCATCTAATAAACTTTGTTCAACAATAATGAAGAACCATTACGCCCAACTGGCCATTGAAAAGAGAAAGAAACACAGCTGCATTCTTTTAATACTTCAATTTACAGTATAATTTTAGGGATATGTTGGAAGTTCCAAAGGGAGGAGTTACTCCCAGTACGTAGAATGGTAGTCTTGCAGTTAGGAAATCCTACTATATTGACTATGAGACCCAGGACCAGCCATTTAACTTCTCAGTGACCCAGATGGCTCCTTAGATTTTAAGTTGCAGAGCTGACATGGATCTGCATTATTCAAGAAAATTTCCTCACCAGGAGTTCCCTTTATCAATAAAAGCACAAGTCCAGTTCCTCCTCCATTTCTTACCCTGCCCCATAGAAAAAAAACAAACCTGAAAATAACTTCAATATGAAATAAATTCTGAACAACTATCACTGCACTTGCTAAGGTTGAGAAGATATTACCACCTAAAAAGCCTCTTTAGTACTTTTGTATTAAAGTAAGCTTTCAGATAACAAATGGCCAAAAAACAACAACAAAAACCATAAACCACTATTGGAGACTAGTCATGATAGTACACATTGTGTTACACTGTGGTCACCTGTTTACTGAACACTTTTCTCATAATAGGCTTGTAACCTATGGTAGGTATAAGTATTTTCATTTCAATTTTACAGATTATTAAAACACTGAACCCCTGATTTCCTAACTTGCCTATGATGATACGGCTAAGTGAATGGTAGAGAATAGAATTTAAATACAGGATTTTCTGACTCCAATTCTAGTCCATTTTCTAAGACTTTCTGCAATAATGAAAATGGGCTATTTGTCTGAAAAATCAGCAGTCTTAGTTTCCTGGGATTAAGTGACTTGCCCAAGGTCAAACTGTCAGTATGTGTCAGAAGTAAATCCAGGTCTACCTGACTCCAATGTTGGCCCTATATCTACTATGCCACATTACCTCTGGTGTCTCACTAAAATTTGATGAGGATAAACATACAAATGTGTATGTATATGTTATAAACATGGGAAAAGAGATTCCCCACCCCCTCACCAAATGTTCACTTCTATATTAAAGGTCAGTAACTCCATTTGAATTCCTATCCCCTTCCTTCCCGCCAAAAATATGTATCTTTGCATATATATATGCATATTTCATATATGAATGCATATACGTATAAATATACGTATATGTCATATACACCGTAATACACATATACACACGTTATTGTATATCTTATTGTATGTGTATATATGTGTGTATATTCAATAATTCCTGATATCTTTCGAGCTTCCTACTATAGTTTCTGACTTCCTTGTATCTCTTAAAGCCCCTAACACTTTCACACAAAGCTCTGTATAACATAATATTTGTACTTTATCATCATCATCATCATCATCATCATCATCATCATCATCACCAATCATTAAAGTGACTTGCAACTGCTTTTCTTTTGAAAGCTTCACAACAGCCCTGAATCTCAAAACAGGGCCACGGATCATCAATATAAGAGGAAAGCAAATAGGGTTAAAGTGCATTTAATAATGTATTATGGGACAAAAATCTTAATATGAACTATTAGCAATGTGGTAGATTCTTTTCTAAGTATGTCACTAAAGGATGGGAGAAAGGTTTTCCTCCAATTTCTAGCACAATCCATTTTTCTAATGGAGAGAAAGGGGAATAGTAAGAGGTCTTATTAATGACTTTTTCTTTGCCTTCATCCTGTACAGTTTATAGAATTGTAACAAGGTGACCAGACACTGGAGCTCTTGAACTACATACCCCGGCTTTCGCACCCAGTATATTTGGAGGTAGCTAGGATGAAAGCTAGGTGGCGCAGTGGATACAGTGCCATGCCTGGAGTCAGAAAGATTTAATCATCTTCCTGAATTCAAATCTGGCCTCAGATACTTACTAGCTGTGTGACCCTGAGCAAGTCACTTAACCCCTGTTTGCCTCAATTTCCTCATTTATAAAATGAGCTGGGGAAGAAAAAGGCAAACAACTCTAGTATCTTTGCCAAGAAAAGCCCAAATTGGGTTACAAAGAGCTGGACGCAACTGAAAACGACTGAACAAGACAGATGAAAATGGATACAACACTCAGTCTTTTCACAAAATTGAACTCTCCCAGGTGTTTCCAGATACATCATTTTTTCTGAAATGCTGATACTTCACTAAGTTCAAATTCATTGTAACTACCAGCAATTCACGATAAGTCCTATTCTATCTAAACTAAGCCAAAAGGGGAACCATTCAAGAGAATCTGTCACAATACTGAAAAAAATCCCCTGCTAGCCTAAGGTGCAATGTGTACAGAGTACACATGTGTAGGTATACATATGTACATATATGTATATGTGTCTATATGTGTGTGTGCATTATTTATATATTGTTCTCCTAAGGATCACAGATGCCATAGCTATTATAAATTTAAGGGACAAAGTAATTTAATAGAATATTTTTCTAGTCTAACATTATGGCAGATACATTACATATAATAATAATAATAATTATGTGCTTAGTTTGCTTTTTTTGGGGGGGGGTGTTTAAATGATGTGGACTTTTGATTAAAGGGAAAAGAAATCAACAATTTCTCATTTATGCTTGTGCACAGGTATCATAAATTTGGGACAATTCTGAAAGAGAATTCTATCATGCAAATTTTTGCAAAACTAGTACCCCTCTGGAAAAGGTCTGAAGGGGTTTTATGAAAAGAGTACTAGATTTTGAGTAAAATAACCTAGGTTCAAATTCCATCTTTGCTACTTACCTGAAGACCTTAAGGAAGTCATTTAAACTCTTTGGGCCTCATTTGCATTTTACAAATGAAGGCTTCCACTACAACAGTACCTGTAACTCCTGCCACATGATAGTTGTGTCAAGAGAAGTAGAATATTAGCCTCCTTGAGGACAGAGCCCATCTAGTTCTTGTCTCTCCATATGTTCCAAAACCCAGCATAGTACCCATACTTGGTGACATGTTTCTTGAACTGACATGGGAAATTCTCTCTCGCTCTCTCTTACACATACATACATACACACACACACACACACACACACACACAAATATATATATGTTCTATAGGCTAAATATGTACTAATTTTCAACTGTGTAAAGATGTAATTAAAATGTAAATTTATTTAAACGCATTATTGAATTCACAGTAGCTTACTATAATTCAGTATTTTCAAAGAATTACTGAGTTGGAAGGACCCTCAGACCATCCAGTCCAACCCATCCCTGAACATGAATTCCCTTTACAGCAATCCCCACCAATGACCATCCAACCTTTGTCTGATGAATACTAAAAGGGAAAAAACACCACATCCCAGACAACCTATTCTACTTCTGCAATGCTCTAATTATCAGGAGGTTTTTCTTTATATGGAGACTAAATTTGCCTCTCTAATTTCCACTAGTTGGGCATAATTCTGGCTTCTAAGACCAAACGAACAAGGACAAACCTTCTCCCACATGACAGCTCTTTAGGTTTTTAAAGACCCTATAATGTCCCCTGGAAGTTTTCTCTTCTCCAAGATAAACATCCCCCGTTCCTTCAAATAATCCTCATCATGTCATGAGCTCAAAGCCTTCCTGAATATCCTCTGGATGCCAGTTTCCAAATGAGGGCCACATCTACATAGATACCAATATACTTACAAAAAAAAATGTAGACAGACATCACAAAATTCTAAATTCCTATTTTCAAGATCAATAGATACTAATAGTACAACTATTATCATGTGGGAGCGTCAGAATTTCTGATATTTAAAAAAAAGAGTTCTCATGCTCAAAAATATTGGGAGCCGCTGAATACGCTAGTCTTAAAGGCCTCTTCTAGCTCTAAAACCTATGATATGATGGGAAATCATCCATTTGTAACACTACAACTGACACTGATATCAATGGAAAGTCAATTGGATGAGTAGATGTTTTGTGACTATATAGGACAACATTTTTTTAATCTGTAAAGTACAATAAAAATATAAACTCTTGCTGTTGACAATGAGCTAAAAAAATTATCACAGGATATTTTAAATAAGTTTCCATAAAGTCACTGGGGAAGTTAAAGAGAACTTTATGAATTATTGAAGCTGGAGGAGTCAGAGTCTATTCCAGCTCTAGATCTAAAGGCCCTATAATTTTTAGCACTTCTTTGCCACTAATAATAAAGTCATGCATGATAGAACAGGTCAGTAAGACTGAGCTTTGCCCCAGCTCCAGGTTGCCTCACAAGAATTCACTTAGCGGATTTCCTCTGACTGCCAAATCCTGCCATCCCATCACTCTAGTAGAATCACGTCTGACTCAACTACACTTCACATTTCTATTCCTATTCTTTTATTCAATTAAAAATTCTACTACTATTCTATTAACATTCTAACCAGTCTACCATATGGGAATTTGGTGAGTGAATCACCTCAAGTTTGCTGAACATGAAAATCTGATTTGACAGCATCTCAGGTGCTGGTCAGCATTGCAACACTTGCTGAAGACATACTTTTAATTATTTAGCAGCCCCCACACCGATCCTGCAGCTAATTTGCAGGGGCACTGGGGAATATTTTAAATTTTGGGAGAAACATACTAGTTGAATATAGCTCAGAATTTTAATTTTATATTGCACCACAGTCCATTTGATGACATTCTTGAATGTGTGATGTTTTTGCTTACTTATACTTCCAGCTACACTAGTAACTCCTTGAACCCTCTTTTGTGGCAACTATCTTTGCAAAGCTGGGTTCCATGGCTGTTGTGATTAAAAAAAAAAATCAATGTAGAAGATAAAATGAAGGTGGTGGTGCCCAATCTGATTCCAAGGTTTATGAAGTTATACAGTACCCAACAGGCACACACATCCCATTAGTAACTATGGATATTTAAGAACGACAGGAAAACAAATTTTTCTTTCAATTTCCATATTTTTCAAACAGCTACTAAAGTATAAGGATGTAAATACTTATTAAGTTGTTTGTCCTTATTTAATAAATATAACTGTTAAGTATTTCTTTTGGCTACCAGTACCATGAAAAAAATTCCTGAGGCACTAAGAGCAATGGGAGCCAAGAAAGTTTGGGAACCTCTGGCTTAGACAAAGTTTAAAAAAAAAAAAGAATATTTTTTACTTAGGTAATCATTTTAACGTATTTTTCACTATACTGTCCTTCAGGTCAAAACTTTGGGGTTTAAATACCAAAACACCATTAAAGCATGTCATAATTTTAAACACAAGGGGATTCCAACAAAAGCACTCAAAGGTTTGAACTATCAAGTAGATAAGTGTGTTCTTATAATTTTCTATAAGAAATAAATATTGGCTGTTATTATCCACGCTTTCCACCATTGTTTTTTAAATACTTTTCTTCCTAGAATGTTTGAGCTAAAGCAATAGAACAAAGATTAGAAACAAATAAAACCTATAAAGTCTAAACCACTGGATAAAGAGACTTGAAACTCTAATTTGCAGATGAGAAAATTGGAGTGTTAGAGACTGTTTCACTTTTTATTTAAAATCACACTACTCAAGTTAACAGACTTTAATGAACCAGCCTCTGAGAATTTAACAAACTCATCTATAATTCCTAGAAGTGTAAAATATAAAACAAAAACAACACTCCCCAGACAGCATCATGAATCAATCAGACATTTTAGGGAAAATGTCCCCTTCATTATTTGCAAATAAGAACAAAATAGTAAAAAACAGAGATCTATCATATAAGAAGTTGTAAGTAACCCTCCCATTAATGTTTGCTACTGCTCAATATATCACTGTACATTCTATTGACCTATGACAAACTTTAAGTATTCAAAGGAGAATACGAAAAATGAGTGAAGGGTTAGAATTAAACCAAGATTAACATGTGCCCCAGTGCTCTTTATTTAGGAAAGGTACAAGAATCCACCTTGAAGAATCTGATTATCACTTGTTAGGTAAGAATTGTAAGGAGTTAATAATTACTGTTAAGGAAAATCCTCCTGATATTAAATGTGGCCAAAGACTGGAAAAAATGTCACCAAGGCAGGCTAAAATATTCTTTTCTGGAAGTCTTTTTTTGTAAAATATAGAGGGCACAGAGAATTAGTGACTAAGCTGTAATGTTATTTGGGGCGTGGGGAAGAACTGTGGAGGTTACTTGACATCAAGGTGAACCAAATTCAATCATATCTCAGAATTCTCTCCCCAGCATGGCAGTTACTATTTTGCCTAAAGCAGGGATTCTGCTTGGATAAGTTTAAATAGTCTTTTTAACATGATGTCTCTCAAACCCTATCCCAAGTAAAAACTGTAGACACCTTGGGGGAAGAGGAACTTAACTCAACCCAGGTCTTAAAAACTTCTGACCAAGTTTAGGTGAGAGTTGAGGAGAAAGAAGAAAAAGGGAGACAGTAGTTTGGTTCAGAGAAAAGAGGTAAGAGAGGAAGTTTAAGCAAAGGTCAAAGAATATGCATATTCTTGACCAAGGTTCTGTACTTCCTGGTGCTATCTGGTTGATAAGTTTGAAGGAAGCTTCATAATCATCGGATGAGAAGCTTTGCTGAGAAGCATAACTGTGAGAGTTGACCTAAACTTCATAGCTACTGGATAAGGATATCGACTAGGAAGAACCTCTATGCCTAGGAATTCCTCCATGAATAAGAGATGGAGTGACTCCAGTACATGGAGGATGAAGTTACAAGTGACAATAATACATACAGCTGAGGTCTATAGTACAGGAGCAAAGGAAATAGAAACACAGAACACATTAACTATTGTCCTTTCTTCCTGGGAGAAACTTATTATCTAACCATGGCACTCCCCAAGGAATGGTAGAGATCACCTATAAAACCACTGAAAAAGCTGTAACCACAGTATCCTTAGGAAGTACTGTTACAAAGTATTGTAGGTGACCTAATGTGTAAAAAAATCACACTTGGAGACCAGCTTGGAATAGAGAAACATGCCTGAAACAGAGTAATTCCTAACAGGGCAAAGTGGAGAGTGACACCTGTCATGGAGTATAGTAAAGTGATGGCTGATGGAGAATGGCAGAGATTGCTATCTGATGTTGAATGAATCTGGCCAGCAGCATAATTATATCTCTAGAAGGCTTTCTATTTACACAAGAAATATTTCTATCTCTATTTTAATAAGCCTTTCTATTACAAAAGAAAACTTTTTAAATTCAAAGGTCACATTCAGATTCTTATTTGAGAAGGAATTAAGAGTCATTTACTGAGTGCTTACTATGTGTCAAGCATTACGCTAAGCACAGGGAACACAAATAGAAAATATATATGATATAGCTACATACAGAATTCTTTCATGCCTACGGGCATTTGTAAGTGTCTATGTGTGTATGTATAGAGATATGAAGGTTTAAGTATGGTACAGCCTGAACATAGGGGAACAGAAAATTCCTAGCTCTTCCAGATAGTATGTTTTTTATTGTTGTGGGTATTTCGCAATAGCACTAACAATTCTCTCTACCCTTGATTCCTTCTCCTCTCTTAAATTTGCTGATGTCTGTCAGTAGGCAGACTATTCATTTCCAGTAGTATGAAAAATGTTTCTCAGGTAATTACAGTTTAAATAGTATTTTCTTCCATAGAGGCATAAAGATGGGATTTAAGAGACACTAGGTGGAATCAGTGAATTCACAACATCCCTAAATAGCAATGTTTTATAGCCTCTCCAGTTTAGTCTATATTAGCAGAAGCCAAATCCTTATGGAAAAACTTTGAATAATATTCCATTATTACTATTTCAAAGGATTTTATGATGTTTTATTTTTATTTCTGGGTTCTAGCAATTTCCCTTGTTTTGTTGTTCTTATGTGGTTAATATTATTTTGAAAAATCCCCCTATTGTGCTCTCTTTATTCTAAGCATTCACGTGGAATAACTATCTCCTGAATTGCAATGAGGCACTCCTGGAATGGAGGTCAGTAAGAACTACAGATTGAGAAGGGCAGAAAATGGACACTTTGAGAATAAAGATCTGGGTTGACAAAAACGTACAGAGTATACAAAAGCTAATGCAGAAAATGAACCAATATGCAAACTTCCTCAAATGAACTATCTTTTAAGAACTCCCAAGAGATGTGTAAGGTTAAAACTGAAATCAATTAAGTCAGGAAATTATTTGACAAGCTTCTGCACCCTGATTCCTATATTGGTGCCTACACTCACCTTGACCATTATCAAAGGTATGCTGTCTACTCTTGGGCACTTAAAATATATAGAATCTTTAATATCTGCAATAGAAATAACAAGGACACTATAGCTAAGAATTATTAAGTTAATGGCAGAAGAAAATGGGATCTTAGTATGCAGAAAAACAATATGGACTTTACATAAAATGTTAAGATGAATTCTTCTGTTTAAATTATATAGTACTACCTCTTCCTTACTATGATAAGCCAGAACCGCTGAGAGCTTGGCTGACCCAGCATTTTTATAAGAAAACATCAAAATGTATAAATAACACAATTCTTACAGCCCTCAAGATATATCACAGAAAAGAAGCAATTTAAACTTAAAAGCCATTCCTATGTTTATCCAATTTGCAGAGTGGCTCTCGGTGACCTCAAGACTATTACCTTTCCTTTCATTCCTCATGGCCACAACAAAACCTTGAAGCAAAACTGTTCCTGGAAGTGTAGCCCCCTCTACTTAAAGGCAACTCTTGCCATGGGAGGTTATGTTTCTGTTTTAGCTCCTGGAAAGCAGAATCCCAGGTCTTTCATTTGTTTTGTATGGTTCCTAACAGCGCACACCTCACAGCAGTCTCCTATACCTACAAACACTAATAAGTCCTGATTGGCAAGAAATCTTACAAAATCTTTTTTCAGCAGTAAATCCTCCTTTGGAAGAGGAAACACTCATCCCCCCATTGTCAACTGCTGGGTACCAGCAACGCCCTTCATAAGTTAATTTAGTACAGTAAATTTACAAAACCCACACTGTTTAAAAAAAAATATTGCTGTAGGTCTCTCACAAGTGAGGCAGAGAGATGGAAAAATAAAGTCAAAACACTTGCATGAATTTGAACATAGGAAACCGAAGGCCAAATTCAGTTCATTTAGAATTGGCACAAGAATTAAAATTAATTTAGAGGGAATACAATGTATCAGAAAATATTGGGCCATTTGGCATTTCAAAATAGATGTCTTATAGGTATCTCAAACTTAGCATGTCAAAAACTGAACTTGCCATCTTTTCCAGAAAATCTACTCCTCTTCCAAACTTCCTATTTCCATCAATGATATACTTCAATCACCTAGATTCACAACTTTGTAGAGTCATATCCTCAACTCCTCATTCTCTATCAGCCCACAGATGTAAGTAATTGCCAAGGCTGGTTCATTTTATCACCCAATGTCTTGCATAACCCCTTTCTTTCCACTCACACAGTCACCACCCTAGCCCAAATCTTTTATCATTATTCACGTGAAATATTAAAATAGGCCTTAACTGATATCCCGGATTCAAGTCTCGCCCCTCTCCAATCTATCCTCCATATTACTGTGATACATGAAGCATTATTCCTGAAGTACAGGTCTGATTTTGTCATCCCAAAACTCAGTAAACGTCAGTTACTCAGCAGCCCTGGGGTAGAATCCAAATTCCTGTTTGGCCTTTTACAACCTGGCTCCAACATCTTTCTAGTTGTGTTATATATTATTCCCTTTCACACATTTTTCAGTCCAGCCAAACTGACTTTCTTGCTGTTCCTTACACAAAATATTCAGTCTCTAATCTCTGTTCCTTTCACAGTTTGTCAATAAGTCAATCAATTTATTTATTAAAGGTCTACTATTATCTGCCAGGCACTGTTCTAAATATAAATTTACAAAAGGTACAAACAAAAGTAAGACAGTCCCTGTTTCAGGCTCAGAATTTAATAGGGGAAAACACATGCAAACAACTATGTACAAACTATATACAGGACCATGTGGAAATAATCAGCACAGGTAAGGCATTAGAATCAAGAGGAATCAGGAAAGGCTTCCAGTAGAAGTGGGATCCAAGAATGCCAAGAGGCAGAGATGAATGGGGATCAAATTCCAGGTATAAGGGACAGCCAGTGAAAATGCCTGGAGTTGGAAGATGGAGTGTGTTCTGTGAGAAACAGCAAGAAGGCCAGTGTCACAGGACTGTAAAATAAGTGGGAAGTAGAAGGTATAAGGGTTTTGGAAAGGTGGGCTGGGGCAGATTGATCATTTTGACAGCTGAGAGGGGGGATGGACTGGAGCAGGAAGAGGCTTGTTTGTAACCAAGAGACCAAGCAGCAGGCTACTGTGATAGACCAAGTGTGAGGTGATAGGAGCCTGCCGCAAGGTGGTGGCAGTGTCAGAGGAGAGAAGGGGGAGAAGTCAAGAGATGCGAAGGTAAAATCGGCAGTCCCACTGTAGGTAGCTAAGAGAGCTGAAGCAACTCCATTTTGTCTGCAGTCCTCTATCTTTTCTCTGACCGTTTGCATTGCAATCCCCACCCTGTCTTCGACCTTCCTTTCTGCTGAGACAGCAAATATCCAGAATAGTCCTATCTATTAACAAGAGAGCTAACCTGAAGGCCAGACTGTCCTGTTACTAGCCCCAGCAACAAGCCCAGTCCAATCAGGAGGTACCCCACACCCAATTTAGCTCCTGCCTAAATTGAAACATATAAGCTTTGTCCTTTTGTTCCTTTGGTGTAGGTGGGGCTCCCACATCACCAAGCTCAATAAAGCCCTGTTGGTTCTTAACTTTCTGGCTCTAGTGTGTTCTGGAACCAACAATTCCACTCACACCATCCTCCCTCATGCCATCCCTACTCACTATGTCCCAGAATCTCCAATTTCCTTTGAAGCTTAACTCAAGTGTGCCTTCTACATGAAGCCTTTCCTGATCCCTTAGTAGTGCCGTAACCCACCCACTCCTTGAAATTCTTTGCATATGTGTGTGTATCTTATATATACTTTTATATTTATATGTTATCTCTTCCCAATACAATAGGAACTCTTTGAGGGCAGGGACTGGTATTTTTCTCCTTATGTGCCTAGCACCTAGCGTGGTATCTGCGTGACATTTAATAAATGCCTTGTTGTTTGATAACAATACCAAAAATCAACATAGAGACTTAGATAAATTCTAGGGTTTTGCTAAAGGCAGAGCGTGAATAGTTGACTTGTCTAATAGGCTAATAGGCATCTGAAGCAGCATTTGAACCCAGATCTTCCAGACTCTAAACCCAGATAGCCAATACACCATTCTGCTACTATGCCAGCAAATGGACTTACAAAATCTTGCAGATCTGATACTGAAGATGAATAACCATTTTGAGCAAAATAATATAATTACTGTATTCAGAAAGGCTACTTATTATAATTACCAAGGTGGTATCTAACACAGTGCTGCACCAATAAACAGAAAATCAAATCAATAAGGTTAGTCTTTAAGTAAAAGTAATTCACCCCTGATAGGACAGCTGTTAGACACCAAAGTGAAGCTTATCCCTCCTTTCTTAGGGTACAAAACCTTTTACAGACACCAAAATTGGCTTCTTGAACTGTTTTTAATCTTTATCACCCCAATGCTTTAATGAATTCATGGTCCCTCCTTAAATCGAGGGTACTCCCTCCAACGATACTGAGATCAGAACCTAATCCTTTGCAATTGATCCATGTCCTCCCATAAATCCTCCAAAGAGCTGCCCAACCCTGGGTACTTTTTAAACATTATATGGGGACCAAAACAGAGCTGAACTATACATCTGTTATCTTAGTTCATTCATGTCTATTGCTCTTAGTTCATATCACTTATAGATATTAAACAGCTGATACATAAAGTACTTGAAAGTATATCAAAGTTGACCTCATAAAGTTGTTGTAGAAAGAGTACTCTTACTTTTCAATTTTTTTTTTGGAGGGGGGGAAGGCAGGGCAATTGGAGTTAAGTTACTTGCCCAAGGTCACACTGCTAGTAAATGTGTCAAGTGTCTGAGGCAGGATTTGAACTCAGGTCTTCCTGACTCCAGGACCAACACAAAATGTCACTCGTGGTGTTCATGTGAAATCACCACTGAGTTGGTTATATGAAAGAAAGAAACATAAGATACGGTTAATAAAACATCAGTATGAAATACCTATATGGGAAACCAGAGCAGGGAACAGATTAGTCTGTCAACTAGCCATGACCTTCAGGCTTATTCTTTTCAAACAAGGCTGACCATGAGATGAAGTAGAGTCTTGATTGTTTGGATGGGGTGAAGGTGTCCAAATCTGTGACTCACCACTGTAGAAAACTAACAATGCAGATCCAAATCAACAACTGTTCTGCAACTTTACTGTCAAAAAATTATATGGGTCACACCGAAAGGCTAAAAGACTTGCCCCAGGTCACAAAGCCAGTAGGTGCCAAAGTAGGACTTGAACTCTGGTCCTCCTGACTCCAAGGCTGGTAATCTACCCACTATGACATGAAGTCGCTGATTATTAACAGGATTCCTAAATAAAAATGTTAATTCTAAGCTATAGAACAACCTTAGTTTTCACAGCATGAGAAAAATTCTTGGTCATGTGCTGGTCTCTGCACTCAAAATACTCAAATGGATCTGTGAACAATACCTCCAATAATGCAGATTACAGGGCATCCATGTCTTTCCATCCTTTGAGCCTTTTGTCCAAATCTTCCTGTAAATTTGCCACAGTGGGTTCACCTAATGTGCAGGGAATCTTCTTTGTCTGCTCATGACATTTCCAGGATAGCAGTGGAACAGAGGCTGTCCATTGGTTGAACCTCATCCTTATCACTTGACCAATACATCTTTGTACAAGAGGTGATATTTGCTTTGAGCAATTAATAGGATTTCTATAGGTGGAGACTGGAATGATGGAAAGTGGGGGTGAGGTGGAAAAGAGAGGATTCCAAGCTTGTGGAATGGCATGGGCAAAATGTATTGGGAAAGTTAAGAGTATGATGTCACAAAAAGAGCACAGATGCAGATGTAAAATTTTGTTGAAGGCAAAATAGTGAGAGTCATAAGGCTGGAACTAGTTTGGAGCCAGGCTGTGGAAGACCTAATACGTTAGCTTCTAAAAATCAACTCAAAATTCATTTCTTGAATATGTTAAGACTAGTCAGTTGCCCAAGACAGAGGACCATAAATGTTCACATTTCTTAAAATTGAAATATTTTATCTCATCCTGAGAGCCCGTGATGACTTCAATATATTAAAAATTCAAAACCCCAGTTCACATAAATCATTCAAATTGACAATAGAAATGTAAATATACCCCTTAATTAATTTACTAAGAGTTGTTCTGATTTGTGATATATCTATACCTATCTATATATCTCTATATTTTTTGCATGCCTTGTTCTTTGTATTCAAAGTTGAAGAGTGAAAGGATTGCTGCTACCTATAACAATACTACACATTTTCGAACATTATTTTCTGATTTGTCAAGTACTTACCATTTGCAGAACCTGCTGACAGTTCAGCCTCCTGAAAGTTTTGGCCTGAAGCCTTTGAAGAAAATGATCTAACCTGCTCCTTCATGTGGCATTGGAAACTTGGCTATAAGCCCCAGCCATTGTCTGTAATCGTGCTTCAGTACATTTATCCTGCCATCTCTAGTTGTCCCATTCCAGATCTCCTCCCAATAGCTGCCTAGGTAGGATAAATTCTGCCAGAGTCTCTTGCCCACCAATTTTTAAAAATGTGAGAAGATGACTTTTGAGTACAGATTAATATGCCACTAATCTGTTTCTAAATCTTAATACCTAATTGAAAGGGGAAAGAATCAGTACTTTCTGCCTCTGCCTCCCCAGTACCTACTTTCTCACTCCCACCCTGAAAAACAGAGATTTCTCTGAAACCTCATCAAAGTCACAGATAATGGCAAGGAATTATTTACCATTTGTCCTTTACAAGAATGTTCCCCTAGCACAATGACTTCGTTTTTATGAAGGGTGATATTTGAAAAGCACTGGCACTTTCATCCTGGGCCAGTTTTTGGAGATACAATTACTTGAAAATGAAGAATGGATGACAGATAGAATTAGACGACTTTAAGAAACTACGGTAAATTTTGACCAGTAACATTTCTTGAGAAGATTTTTAAAAGGCATTTGTTAAGCTGTAGCTACAAAAGGATAACTAGAAACATTAAATCCAGGAGGAAGGAAAACACCCAAGTAAACAGATTGTGTGAGACTAACTTAAATTTTGCTCACTTCTGCATTCTTACATAAGATTCCCTCCAATGGGGGGAAAAACTGATGTAGTTTATCTTCACTAAAACTTAAGGTACTGGACCAAAGAAGTAGGGGGACTGCCTGGAAAAGGGAGATGTAGGGTGTTTTGCATCAGGTTTTCTTAGCAGAGTTTCTTACTAGAAACGATCTAACCCCTGGCCACGCTGCTGGCTAGGCCACTACCTGGGTATCCCAGGGAAAGGTGGCTGGAATAAACTCTACTGGGCAGCTAATGAAGCAGGAGATAGATATTTCGGTCGGTTTTTTTTTTTGGGGGGGGGGGGTCGAGTCGGGGGGGTTGTTTTTGTTTCTTTGTAAAGGGTTTATGGGCAATCTGGGATGTCGGGAGCCTGGTGCAGGAGGAGAAAGCCGGGACTGGGGAGTAAAGCACAAAGTCAGGAGCTTAGAGCTGGAAGAAATCTTACAGGTCACCTTTATAGATGAGGACAATGATTTGCCCAGGGGTCACACGGGTAGTGCCAGGGACGGAGATGTGAATGCACATCCTATGGCCAACCACTTTCCGCTACAGTTGCCCGCCGTTGTTGCATCTTGGAAGGACGTGTCTCCTTTTCTAGGCTTCTTGGATATCCGCCCCTCCCCCGCTCCCCTCCCTTCCCCCACCTCCTGGCCTTTTTCCTCCGCCGGGAGAAGAATGGTGTTCTGAGTGCTTCACTGGCTTTTTGCACCATCCCTAAGCCCCAGGGCCGGCCGGCTGAGGGACTAGGACCAGGGCCAAGGCCGAACCAAGGCCAGGACCAAGCCAGGGAGATTCTGGAGGGCCCTGGATAACGAACTGGTTCTCTCTCCTGGAGAGGTTATTATGCCTGCCGGGACTGCCCCCCCCCCCCCCCCGCCCCTCTCTCTGCAGCGAGGTTACCCTCCATTTGGAGAGGAGGAGCTCCGCGGCCAAGCACTGCGCACCGAGCACGGGCTGGGGCTGGGGCTGGAGCTGCCGCCTCACCTGCTAGGCAAAGCCGCGCCCCTCCCCAGCCTCCACCTGCACAGAGGAATTTCCCCCATGCGGGAAACACTCACCTGCGGGCCCCACCTGCACCTCCGGAACTTCTCCTCCAGGAAAATAAATAAATTATGCCACCTCTTTCCTCTCCTACCCTGCCGTCCTCTGCCCGCCCCGCTCTACCTTTCCAGTGTCTCCACGGGTGGCGACCGCTGCCACTCAGCCGCTATCGTTAGGCCATTGGTTTGGAAGGATCTGTCAATCTGGCTCATCTGCCCGCCCCAGGGTTGGCGTCACAATGGGAATCGAACTCACGAACTGGTCCCCGGATTCCTTCTCAGGAATGCTGCTGCTCCAGAATTCATTATTTCCACTTCTGCGCTCTCTCATTGGTGCTTGCAACTGTCTGTCACGGGAGCTCTCGATGGGGATTGGTCCCCTGTGATCTTCGAATCTGTTGGGTTTAAACGAGGTAAAGGCAGCCAAGTCTCTCCGGTGACCCGAGTTCTTTATCAGCAGGGGAGGGGAGGAAAAGTGGGCCTGGGTGTACCCCGGGGTAAAACTGGAGGAGGAGACAAACCGCAGAGTAGAGGAGAGAAGCCCAAGGGTGAAGTCCTGAGGAAAAGGCCGTGTCCATCGTCGAACGTGTTCTGTAACCCGCCTTTGGAATGGAATGGCTATACTTGAATCTTTTAGAAAGGGAATTTTATCCAGCATCCTCCATAACATAAATGGGGGAAGGGGACATGGTTCTTTCTACTTCACTTTCCTCAGTGTTGCTTTTAAAGGATATATCTTTTTACCCTTCATTAGTGCTGACGACCTTGCTGCATGAGAGTTTTGTTTGCACGCTCAAAATTAGTGAACCTCTATATTAGAACACCAGCCTTTTGGCCAGACTCTTAAGGAATCTGAGCATTTGTGACACTGTTGACAAGTGGGCCAGATTGAGTCTGAGCATATTTGTGACTACAATGCAGCCAGAGTCTTAGGGAATCTGAGCATTTTAATGGGGGACAAGATGGACCTTATGTACAGGAAGACTGTGAGAAGGATCTAGGAGTGGTCAAGTAGTCTGGTGTGACTGGGAGGTAACAGAGAAGGACCAGGTGCTCCAAGAGAATGCTAGGGACCTGGGCCATGTGGAAGAGGTCTAGAAGGAATTAAGGAGTGATGGTCTAGGGTGGGGCCACAACAGAAAGGCCAGTTGAAAGGAATACTGGGATGGGTCGATGCCTCAGGCCATCACCAGAGACTTGGCCATGTGGGAAAGTTCAAGGGGGGATTTCCAGGGCCCATACCTGTCATTGAGACTAACTATTACCCAGTTCAGTTCTTTGAATTGCTGTGATCAATTCCACAGACCCAATAACAAACTAGCTAGAATATGCCATGGACATGAAGACCTACTGCCCTTCTACTGGGGACCCACCGAATACTGTATAATTAACTTCAGAAAACAAATAGTGAAAAAGGCAATTTCTAGTTTGAAATGTCCGATAAGCATCTGGTGGTGGGAGAGGAGGTCTGAAGAGAGCTTAAAAATGGATAAGTAGATCTGAAAATCATCTACATAGATATAATTAAACCAGTGGAAGCTGATAAGATAACCAAGTGAGATAGTCTACCTAAAGAAAAGTAGAGAGCTCAGGACAGACCCTGGGGGAACATCCATGGATAAAGCAGTCAGACAAGAAGGAAGAGAGGAGAGAGCCACGTCTAGAGACACTGTCTAAATCTAGAGTGGAGAGAGTATTCAGGAAAAAAAAATGACAAGTATCTAAGGTTAGAAAGAGATCAAGAAGAATGATGGTGGAGAAGAGGTAATTAGATCTGGTGAATGAGATCATTGGTGACTTCAGAGTTCAGCTGAATGACGAAGTCAAGAAACCATACTGCAGAGGGTTAAGAAGACAGTGAGAGGGGCCAGGTGTGATGTTGTACTCCTACAGTCCCTGCTACCAGAGTCCCTGAGGCTGGTACATGGAAGTTCAGAAGTTCGAAGTAGGAATAAAGTAGGTCAAGTATCTGTAATAATTCCAGCGCCAACATGATGAGCCTTTAGAAGTTGGGAGTCACCAAGATGCCTAAGCAGAGCTAAACCAGCCCAGGTCCAAAACAGGATATTAAATCTTCAGGCTCATGAGTGGCTGCTGAACTTGCGTATGTGTTAGATAAGAGACTCAGTTAAAAGAAAAAAGTGAGGAAAATGAAGCCTTCAGTTTTAGAAAGCTTTCTTAAAGAGATTAGCCGTGAAAGAGAAGAAAGATGATAGCTAGTAGAGGTGGAATGATTAATTGAGTATTTGTTTTGTTTTGTTTTGAGGTTGGAGGAGACTTGCATGTTTTGAGGCAGCTGGGAAGTAGTAGATTGGGAGAAATTGAAGATCAGTGAGAAAGTGGGGATCACAGAGGAGGCAACCTACTAGAAAATAAAGGATAGAACTGGATCAAGGAAACATATATAAGGGTTTGCCTTGGCAAGAAGATGAGACACACTTCAAGGAGAAGGGCTAGATTACAGGGGTAGGGAGCCTTTGGCCTTGAAGCCACATGTGGCCCTCTAAGTCCTGAAGTGCGGCCCTTTGACTGAATCCAAACTTCACAGAATAAATCCCCTTAATAAAACTTGGACTCAGTCAGAAGGCTGCACCCAAGGACCTAGAAGGCCACATGTGGCCTCAAGACTTCAGGTTCCCCATCCTTGGGCTAGAATCGTCAACCTCTCTCTCACAAAGGTAAAAATAATGGTAGAAGACATCTGAGTGATGTGAGATGAGAAGGACCTGCTGTCAGTGAATGGCCTCATTTTTTTTCAGTGAAATATGAGACAAGATTGTCAGGTGCAAGGATTGGGGGGTAGGGTGCCATGAATGGCTTGAGAAGGGATGAAAAGGTTTGGAAAAGCCATTGTGGTGAGTAAGATATTGATTTGATTAGGGAGATATAACAGGGTTGCCTTGTTCAGTGAGGACCCAATCAAGATTGTGTAACATAAATTTGTAGGGGACTCAGCCAGCATGGTTTAGTGATTTTCTCTATCTCCTTTCACCAGCATATAAATAGGCAGTGGACAGTGGGAGTAACAAAGTTGGGGGGTGGTTAGCCATGATTAGTGATGAGACCTATTGGCAAGAGACTTGAGTGCAGAGGATAGCACAGAGTTTAACTAATTCACCAAGGGGTTGAGATAGGGAAGGCAAGGCATTATAGCCAGTAAAGGGGTGATGGGCTGGGGAAGAACGAAAGGACATGAGGAACAGGGTTAGGGATCATAATGCAAAGTGAAAGAATGATACAAAGTTTTAATTAGATAAAGGAATTTTGGAGTTCATGATCAAGTTGAACACCTGTGGGTGATGGTAAAGCCAAGGTTGTAACCTTTTTGTGTTTAGCTGAGGTAGTGTAAACGAGTAGGTCATAGGAATGAGTACATTGAAGAACTAGGGTGTTTGAAGGAATATTAATGTATCTGTTGATGTCCCCTAGTATGAAAGGAAGGGTTGGAGTGGAGAGTCTGTATTGGGCAAGAGAACACATGAGTTTTTTGGACTCCAGCCTCTAGTAGATAAACACACGGGAGGACTGCTAATGTGTTCTAGCATTAGCACAGGTTCACTCTTGATCCAGGCAGACAGGAAGATAGGAATGGAGACACGATAAGGGGTTAAAAAAAACTAGCTTACTTCATTGTAGTCTATTGCTAATAACTGCTAATAATAGAAGCACCGATTCCTACAGCTTCCCTAATCACCTTTTTTGCAGGGGCTGGAGAGAAGTGGGGGTAGTAATCCCTATGTCTCAATGGGGCCAGTTGAGACAGGCATAGCATTCTAGTTTGTGCACTTCCCTGAATCCCCCAAGCCTCAGTGGGGGCCGATTGAGGCAGGTACATGCATTTCTATATACATTACCCAAATCACAAATCCCCTATCGGTTCCCCAATTACTGACCAGTGCCCACTCGCTTTATAGGGCAATAGACAAAGAAGGTATCTTGCCAGCATTAAGCTCACAGGTTAACTTTAGTAATATTGTTCAGCACAAGTGTAGTAAATATTACTTATGTCATTCCATATCTCACTGTGTAGTTGCAGTGTCTATCACTATGATTCTAGGAATTACTATCTAGGATACTTAGAGCTATTCTGAGAGTTACTATCTGGCACCTGAGAACTAGAGATTGTTATGGCCATGGATCCTGAGATCTAAATTCTAAGAAAGAATAACAAAATCCTCCTTACTTACAGACTATAAGCCAGGAACTGAATTAACTGAGGAAGAAAGGAGAGTGTCCTAAGGATTGGTAGATAATAGCTACTAGAAAAAGATTTCTGTTTCCTAGGCAATGTGACCCTGGAGTCCATACTTTTATCAAAAGAGGGAGATTTCTTGGGAAGTGTTCGTCTTAGGGGGTTTCTTGAAAGTAACCCCAAATTTGAGAATTCAAAAATTACACTTTCTTAATAAAAAGGGAATTTCCTGAGTAATGTTGCCTCTTGGATAAAGAAGAATTCTGAACACACCAAATAAACTGATATGGAAGAAAGAGCTCTGAAACAATTTTAGAATCTTCAGTCTCTCAGGAAACATGATGAAACAGAGTCTGGATCAGTACATTTTATAATAAAATTGCTTAGAAGCATTAGAATAAGAAGGCAAAAGTAGAGATTAATAGAATCAACAGGAGGATGTCAGAGAGGAACCACAGGTTTAAGTCAACTACAGGTGTAGCAGGGACGTGCTGGAGCCTGCTCTAGTTGACTTTTAGAGTCCATTCTTAAATTTTCACAGTAATTAAAAATTAGCAGTCTTTACAAATGAGGGTTTGATTTATTGGTTTGTTGATTGTCTAGACTTAAGAAAGTATTCATAATGAGGATTAACTTTTTAAAATGCAGATTAACCTTAAAAGTATATACCATAATCTTCCTCCTACCACTCCCAGGTCCCTTATTTACTTGTAGTTCCCTCAGATGAATATTCACCAAACTCCATTATAGTTAGAACAAGTCAGAAAGTTCATATATCAATGAGCAGGATTCAAATCACATGAGACTACTTGTCACTAATGAGAAATGTGGTATATGGTGTATGAAAAAGCAAAGGAATATGGTTGCACCCATACCAAAGGGCAGCATCCTATAAAATTGAGCACAGCTAACAAAGATCCCAATGCATCTATTACTTAGTAAAAACATCCTAGGGATTTGGGTTCAGTGAGTTGGCCAGAGTCACCCAAAGTTATCCAAGTTGGAATTTGAAACTAGGTCTTCCTGACTCAAAGTCTAGCACCCTGCACACTGTAGCAGGCTGTTTCTTAACAAATAAAATAGAAAGATAAACAAGAAAAAATATATAGATCCAAAAAAGAATATTTAAAAATTAAGTCCACTAGACTTTTGGCAATTGAGTAGAGATATTAAAGGCTATGCTTATTTTTCATCATCTCAGGGCACCCTAGGAAGAACTGATACATAAATGTAGAAGAATTAAATTCATACTTTGTGGTTGAGTTGTTTCAGTCTGGTGCCACTCTCCATGACCCTGTTTGGGGTTTTCTTGGCAAAGATAATGAAGTGTTTGCCATTTCCTTCTCCAGCTCATTTTACAGATGAGGAACTGAGACAGACAGGGCTAAGTGACCTGAAAGTTTAGTTAAAAGAGGCAAACAGGCTAGGTGGTGTATAAATTCATATTGTTTATTCCCTTAAAGCTAGTGAACATGTACGTACATACAGACAGATTCTGATTCTGACTGTCTGATAAAAAGAATGAGAAGCCTTAAATACATTTTAGAACAATCCCAGCTCAGGCTGTCTGTGTCACTCAAATTTATGATCTCCATATATGTTTAACCATAATATAAAAAAGGAATTTTCTTAATTGAATAGGTTGTAAATACAATAAGAGAATTGACAAAGTGTCAATTGAAATTATAACCCAGGACATCTGTGTTTCCTTTACCATTAACATGACATAACACAGTATATGTCCATAAAATATTAAGATAAGAAAAGTCCCATTATTCAAGATAGTGTCTTGGGTTAAGGCACCTCATCTTTAATAGCCATAAACAGAGGAAAATGCTCTTAGTCAGCTCCATCCTCAACCTCCCCCTCTCTGAACTCAATAAATCTAACCTCAAAATAAACAAGAAAGAAGTTAAGGAGGTGAATAGAATTTTAGAAAAGGTTGATATGATAGACCTCTGGAGAAAACTGAATGAGGATAGAAAGGAATATACCTTTTTCTCAGCAGTAAATGGCACATACACAAAAACTGACCATGTACTAGGGCATAAAAATCTCACAGTCCAGTGCAGAAAGGCAGAAATAATCAATGCATACTTTTCAGATCATGATGCAATAAAAATTATTTGTAATAAAGGACCATGGAAAGATAGTCTAAAAATTAATTGGAAATGAAATAATCTAATCGTAAAGAATGAGTGGGTGAAGCAACAAATCATAGAAACAATCAATGACTTCATTCCAGAGAATCACAATAATGAGACAATATACCAAAACTTATAGGATGCACCATAAGTGGTTCTTGGGGGAAGTTTTATATCTCTGAATGCTTACATGAATAAAATATGGAAAAAGGAGATAAATGAATTGGGCATGCAACTGAAAAAGCTACAAAAAGAACAAATTGAAAATTCCCAATTAAATACCAAATTAGAAATACTGAAAACCAAAGGAGAGATTCATAAAATTGAATTCAAGAAAACTATTGAACTAATAAATAAAACTAAGAGCTGGTTTTATGAAAAACAAAAAACAAAAACAAATTGATAAACCTTTGGTCAATTTGATTTAAAAAAAAAGAAAGAAGAAAATGAGATTACCACTATCAAAAATGAAAAGGGTGAATTCACCTCCAATGAAGAGATAATTAAACAATAATTAGGAATTATTTTGCCCAATTGGGTGCCCTTAAATGTGATAATCTTAGGGAAATGGATGAGTATTTACAAAAATATAAATTGCCCAGATTAACAGAAGAGGAAATAAAATACTTAAATAACCCCATCTCAGAAAAAGAAATTGAACATACCATCAACGAACTCCCTAGGAAAAAATCTCCAGGGCCAGATGGATTTATAAGTGAATTCTATCAAACATTTAAAGAACAATTAATTCCAATACTTTATAGACTAGTTTGGGAAAATAGGGGAAGGAGTCTTACTGAATTCTTTTTATAACACAAATATGGTACTAATACCTAAATGAGCCAGAGTCAAAATAGAGAAAGAAAATTATACACCAATTCCCTAATGAATATAGATACAAAAATTTTATTTTTTTTATTACGTATTTATTTATTTAACATTTTTAGTTTTCAGCATTGATTTTCACAAGAGTTTGAATTACAAATTTTCTCCCCATTTCAACCCTCCCCCCCACTCCAAGATGCCATATATTCTGGTTGCCCCATTCCCCAGTCAGTGCTCTCTGTCACCCTACTCCCCCACATCCCCTTTTCCCTTACTTTCTTATAGGGCAAGATAGATTTCTATGCCCCACTGCCTGTATATCTTATTTCCTAGTTGCATGCAACAACTTTTTTTTTGAACATCTGTTTTTATAACTTTGAGTTCCAAATTCTCTCCCCTCTTCCCTCCCCACCCACCCTCCCTAAGAAGGCAAGCAATTCCATGTAGGCCACATGCGTATCATTATGTAAAACCCTTCCACAATACTCATGTTGTGAAAGACTAACTATATTTTCCTCCTTCCTATCCTGTCCCCCCTTTATTCAATTTTCTCCCTTGACCCTGTCCCTTTTTGAAAGGGTTTGCTTTTGATTACCTCCTCCCCCATCTGCCTTCCGTTCTATCGTCCCCCCTTTTATATCTCCTTCATCCTTCTTTCCTGTGGGGTAAGATACCCAATCAAGTGTGTATGTTATTCCCTCCTCAGGTCAAGTCCAATGAGAGCAAGATTCACTCATTCCCCCTCACGTGCCCCCTCTTCCTTCCCAACAGAACTGCTTTTTCTTGCCACTTTTATGCGAGATAATTTACCCCATTCTGTCTCTCCCTTTCTCCCTCTCTCAATATATTCCTCTCTCATCCCTTAATTTGATTTTATTTTTTTAGATCATCCCTTCATATTCAACTCACCCTGTATCTTCTGTCTCTCTATATATGTATATTCCCTTCAGCTACCCTAATACTGAGGTCTCATGAATTATACACGTCATGTTTCCATGTAGGAATGTAAACAAAACAGTTGAACTTTAGTAAGTCCCTTATGATTTCTCTTTCTTGTTTACCTTTTCATGCTTCTCTTGATTCTTGTGTTTGAAAGTCAGATTTTCTATTCAGTTCTGATCTTTTCACTGAGAAGGCTTGAAAGTCCGCTATTTTATTGAAAATCCATATTTTGCCTTGGAGCATGATACTCAGTTTTGCTGTGTAGATGATTCTTGGTTTTAATCCTAGCTCCATTGACCTCCAGAATATCATATTCCAAGCCCTTCAATCCCTTAATGTAGAAGCTGCTAGATCTTGTATTATCATGATTATGTTTCCACAATACTCAAATTGTTTCTTTCTGGCTGCTTGCAATATTTTCTCCTTGATCTGGGAACTCTGGATTTTAGCAAGAATATTCTTAGGAGTTTTCTTTTTGGGATTTTTGTCAGGAGGTGATAGGTGGATTCTTTCAATTTCTATTTTACTCTCTGGCTCTAGCATATCAGGGCAGCTCTCCTTGATTTCTTGAAAGATGATTTCTAGGCTCTTTTATTGATCATGGCTTTCAGGTAGTCCAATAATTTTTAAATTATCTCTCCTGGATCTATTTTCCAGGTCAGTGGTTTTTCCAATGAGATATTTCACATTGTCTTCCATTTTTTCATTTCTTTGGCTCTGTTTTATAATATCTTGATTTCTCATAAATTCACTAGCTTCCACTTGTTCCAGTCTAATTTTTAAGGTAGTATTTTCTTCAGTGGTCTTTTGGACCTCCTTTTCCTTTTGGCTAATTCTGCCTTTCAAGGCATTCTTCTCCTCATCGGCTTTTTGGAGCTCTTTTGGCATTTGAATTAGTCTAGTTTTTTAAGATGTGATTTTTTTCAGTATTTTTTTGGGTCTCCTTTAGCCAGTCATTGACTCGTTTTTCATGGTTTTCTTGCATCCCTCTCATTTCTCTTCCCAATTTTTCCTCTACTTCTCTAACTTGCTTTTCCAAATCTTTTTTGAGATCTTCCATGGCCTGAGACCAGTTCATGTTTTTCTTGGAGGCTTTTGATGTAGGCTTTTTGACTTTGTTGACTTCTTCTGGCTGTATGTTTTGGTCTTCTTTGTCACCAAAGAAAGATTCCAAAGTCTGAGACTGAATCTGAGTGCGTTTTTGCTGCTGGCCATGTTCCCAGCCAACTTACTTGACCCTTGAATTTTTCGTTGGGATATGACTACTTGTCGAGTATAGAGTACTTTGTCCCAAGCTTGAGGGGCTGTGCTGTTGTTTTCAGAGCTACACAGCAAGCTCTGCCACACCAGTGCTACTCTTCCCCTAAGAACTGCCAACCTTGACTGGACTCAGATCTAAGCTGGCTCTGCACTCCCACTCAGATCCACCACTTAATTCCTCCTGCCAGGTGGGCCTGGGGCCATTAGCAACTGCAGCTGTAGTTCTGTAGCTGCACCAGCTCCACTGCCCCAGGGCTGTGGCTGAGAACCCCTTTCACTCTGTCCCCCGCAGCTTTTCCCACTAACCTTCTCCGTTGTCTTTGGTGTTTGTGGGTTGAGAAGTCTGGTAACTGCCACAGCTCACTGATTCAGGGTGCTAGGGCCTGTTCCTCCCGGCTCCCGGTCTGGTTCGTCTGGGCGCAGCCCATGCTGGGCTCCGCTCTGCTCCCAGCTCCGGGTGATAGACCTTACCCAGCGACCATCCAGGACCTGGGCTGGAGCCCTGCTTCCCTCTGCTATTTCGTGTGTTCTGCAGTTCTAGAATTTGTTCAGAGCCACTTTTATAGGTGTTTGGAGGGACCTGGGTGGGAGCTCACGCAAGTCCCTGCTTTCCAGCTGCCATCTTGGCTCTGCCCCCCCATGCAAAAATTTTAAACAAAATATTAGCAAAAAGATTACAGCAATTTATCACAAGAATAATACACTATGACCAGGTAGGATTTATTCCAGGAATGCAAGGCTGGTTCAATATTAGCAGAACTATCAGCATAATCGATCATATCAACAACAAAACTAGCAGAAGCCATATGATTATCTCAATAGATGCAGAAAAAGCTTTTGACAGAATACAACACCCATTCCTATTGGAAACACTCGAAAACATAGGAACGGATGGAGACTTCCTTAGGGGGATAGGTACCATCTACCTAAAACCATCTGCAAGCATTGTATGTGGTAGGGATGAGCTAGATGCATTTCTAATAGGACCAGGGGTGAAAAAGGGATGTCCATTATCCCCCCTATTATTCAGTTTGGTACTATAGGTGTTAGCTTTAGCAGTGGGAGAGAAAAGGAGGATGAAGGAATTAGAATGGGCAAAGAGGAAACTAAGTTATCACTCTTTGCAGATGATGTGATGATTTACTTAGAGAATCCTAGAGAATCAAGTAAAGAACTACTTGAAATAATGAATAACTTTAGCGGAGTTGCAGGATGTAGGATAGACCCACATAGATCCATGGCATTCTTGTATATTGCTAACAAAGCAAGAGATGGAGTTACTCTAGACACTGTAAGATATTTGGGAGTCTACCTGCCAAGACAAACCCAGGAACTATGTTAACACAATTACGGAGCACTTTTCACACAAATGGAGTCAGATCTAAATAAATGGAAAAACATTAGTTGCTCATGGTTAGGCTGAGCTAATGTAATAAAAATGACAATCTTACCTAAATTAATTTACTTGTTTCATGCCATGCCAATCAAACTAACAAGGGATTATTATATAGCTAGATAAACTAATAGCAGAATTCATCTGGAAGAGTGGGGGGTCCAGAATATCAAGGTGATTAATGAAAAGAAATGATAGGGAAGGTAGCCTAGCCATTCTGGATATCACTGTATTACAAAGCAGCAATCATCAAAACTATTTGGTACTGGCTAGGAAATAGAGTGGTGGATCAGTGGAATAGGTTTGGTACATGAGACACAATAGTCAATGACTATAGTAATCTACTCTTTGATAAACCCAGGGAGTCCGGCTTCTGGGATAAGAACTCACTGTTTCATGGGGACTGCTGGGAAAACTGGAAAGTAGTGTAGTGGAAACTGGGCATAGACCAATACCTTATACCATATACCAAGATAATGGGTTCACAATTTGGATATAGAGGCTGATACCATGCGCAATTTGTGAGAGCTGGGAATGGTTTGCCTGTTAGATTTATGGAGAAGGGAAAAAATTTATGACCAAACAAGAGATAGGGAGCATTACAAAATGCAAAATGGGTAATTTTGATTACATTAGATTGAAAGGTTTTTGTACAAACAAAGCCAAATGCAATAAGATTAGGAGGGAAGCAGAAAATTGGGAAAGAATTTTTAAAACCAATGTCTCAGATAAAGGCCTCATCTCTAGAATATACAGGGAACTGAGTCAAATTTCTAAAAATACAAGTCATTCTCCAGTTGTTAAATGGTCAAAGGATATGAACAGGCAGTTGTCAGAGGAGGAAGTTAAAGATATCTATAGTTATATGGGAAAGTGCTCTGGATCACTATTGATTAGAGAAATGCAAATCAAAGCAACTCTTAGGTATCACATCTCTCCTGTCAGATTGGCTAACACAACAAACAGGAGAATTATAAATGCTGGAGAAGATGTGGAAAAATTGGAACCATGTTGCATTGTTGGTGGAGTTGTGAACTGATCCAGCCATTCTGGAGAGCAATTGGAAATATGCCCAAAGGGCTATGGAAATGTGCATACCCTTTGACCCAGCAATACCACTTACAGGGCTATATTCCAAAGAGATCATACAAGTGAGAAAAGGACTCGTTATAGCAGCTCTTTTTGTGGTGGCAAAGAATTGGAAATCAAGGGGTTGCCCATCAGTTGGGGAATGGTTGAACAGGTTGTGGTATGTGAATGTGATAGAATATTATTATGCTATAAGAAATGAGGGACAGATGGATTTCATAGTAACCTGGAAAGACTTGGTATGATCTGATGCTGAGTGAGGGGAGGAGAACCAAGAGAACATTATATACAATTACAGACACACGGTATCTCTGATGACTAACCTTGATAGACTTAGCTCTTCCCAGCAATTCAAGGTTCTAGGACAGCTCCAAAGGACTCATGATGAATAAAGCTATCTATATCCAGAGAAAGAATTGTGGAGTCTGAATGAAGATTGAAGCAAACTCTTTGCTCGCTCTCTCTCTCTCTCGCTCTCTCTCTCTCATTTTTCTTTCTTCTTTCTCATGGTTCATTCCATTGGTTATAACTCTTCTTTACAACTTGACTATTGTGAAAATAATTTAACATGAAGGTATATGTAGAACCTACATCAGATTACATACCATCTTTGGGGGGGAAAGGGAGGAGAGGGTGGGGGAGAAAATTTGGAACTCAAAAATTTATGGAACTGAGTGTTGTAAACTAAAAATAAACAAATTTAAAAAATAAATGGTTAGAAAATAAAGTTATATGAAATGCCTCTGCTTAATGATACGCCAACAACTGAAAATGTAAATGAAATCTACAAAAAAATTAATATCTACAAATATAGATCCACATGAAAAGAACATAAAAATCAACCAAGCAAGCAAAAGTATTTTTTTTTAATTACTAGGCACTGTGCCAAGCTCTAGAGATACAAAGGAATGGCAAAAACTGTCTCTGCCCTTAAGACACTTGTAGCGAGATGATATACATAGGGTATTCCAAAAGTCTAAGTGCAAATGCAGTAAGTTGCTGCAAGTACACTAAAACTTTTGGGACACACTGTATATAAATCAGAACATAGAAGATAAATACTGAGCAGATGGACCTAAACAGCCCAATTGCAGAAAGAGAATTTGAGCAAGCCATAAATAAACTCCCAAAAAAAGTCTGTTCCAGATGAATTTAGTAGTATGTTCTATCAAACATCTAAAGAACAAATAATACCCATAACACATACTATAAATTATAATCAGGAATAAATAAGGCACCTTATCAGACTCTTTCTGTGAGATAAATATGGTTCTGTTACGCAAACTAGTGAGTCATAAAGCAGAGGAGAACCCATTATCACTAATGAATATTGATACAAAAAAAATTAAGTGAGATATTAGCAAAAAGACCATAGCAATATATCTACAAGTTATTCATTAAGATCAAATTATGTTTATGTAAAGATTTAATATTAGGAAAACTATTAGCATAATTAAATGTATTGATCACAAAACAATATTTAATCCACTCCCACCCTAATTAATGTAATTAAAGAAGGCCTAGAAATCTCTATTTTATCAATCAAAAGTAAAAACTGGGGCAGCTAGATGGCACAGTGAGTAGAGCACTGGCCCTGGAGTCAGGAGGACCTGAGTTCAAATCCGGCTTCAGACACTTGACACACTTACTAGCTCTGTGACCTTGGGCAAGTCACTTAACTCCAATTGCCCTGCCTTACCCCTCCCTCCCCAAAAAAAGTATAAACTAAGAGTGAACAAGGCCTAGACATTTCTGTTGAATCAGTCAATCCAAACTGTAAACTAGGCTTGAACAAGTCCTTAATCATCTGGGGAAGAGTGAAGTACTTTGATAATTGGATGAAAATTCAGGGGTATGCTGGAACCCAATTAAATTAGCCTTATCACAATAACAAAGTTTACCAGGCCTTTGAAAATTTACTTAATATCCTTTTCTTCCCTTTGTCATAAAATATATCATTAGATATCGAGAAAATAATTACATTCTGAAATCCCACATAGATAATGAATATATGATAGTTCACTTACACCCCTAGAAAAACAACACTGGCCAATGGCTGTGAAACTCCAAATTAACATATATAAATATATCCTTAGATGAAACTCACTCTACATCTTAAGAAGGCTTGAAAATCACACCCCTGTTTTGTACAAGGATTCCCATTTACTCAATAGGAATTCCATAACACAGAAAACTCTTGCACAGAGCTGATAAGAATTTATGACTAGGTGGTTCCAAGAATCCTTGTAGGTTTACAAAGGAAAGTTTACAAAGTCTTTTCTTTGTACACTTACCAATTTTCCTTTTTAAAATCCCTATGTAAATACTTGATAGGTTTTAACATTATATGAATAATTCCAAATAACTTAGTTAACAATCTCATAATTTTCATAAGTGATAAGCAGATAATTTTAGGTGAAACTTCCTATTAAATATAGGCAAAACTTGGAAGTTTAAGTGCTTCAATTACACTACCTCAGAATATTACAGCATGTGGTCAGCAGGACTGATAAAATGACCTAATAGTTTTTTTACAACCCATCCTTTTTTTTAAACAGGACAATTCTTAATCTAACAACATCTAGATTATAAGAGAAATTGCTGATAGTGTACCAGATTACACAATATAAGAAAATTTAGAAATATTATAATATCATAAACAATATCATGTATTTAAAGCTTGCAACAAACCAACTGGGTAGCCTCAATTCAGGTGAATTTGTTTCTAAGTTACCTTACATAGAAAACCTTTCATCTCACTGTTAAGGTTAAGGGGCACCCCAAAACGTTGGGGTGCAGAATGATGAATAGATGCATGGGTCACAGTGTCTTCAATGAATTCGCTCAGACCATCTCCAAGTTAAATAAAGGCCTCTATTGGGGAGACGTGGACTCTGTTCCTTATAGGAGACAGATCACTTAGCCAGGTTAGGTGTCTGGTCTATATGCAGTATGATGGGATTGGGGAAGGGGGAACAGGAGAAGGTGGGGGGAGAAGCACAGCTTTGAAATGCCTGGAATATCAGGTCATCCAGAATGTCTTTGTATGCATACAGATAAGCAAGGGGAACAGGAAAAGGGAGGGGAAGAGCTGTACAGCAAAGTCAGGTAGTTGTTGGTGTTTTGTCAATGCATACAGATAAGTCTCAGGTGAGGGCATTGATGCATAGTCTTCTTGAGCACTTTTCTGGCTGTCACACCCTGCATTTTATCTCATAACTCACATCCTGCATCTAGTTTGCTCCAGCTCCCTGGAACACTTCTGTCTGCCTCATCATCATCACCATTGGCATTGTATACTGATCACATCTTAAAACCCATATAAAGTTATCAAGTCTAATTAAAGAGATAATAAAAAGTTAACATTTAAACAGTGTTTGTCCAGTGCCAAGCACTTTATGATCATGTGATCCTCACAAGAACCCTGGGAGATGGGTGCTGTCATTATAAAGAGCTGCCTTAAGCATTCCAGTTTCCACTTCCCATTCTCCTTGGGAATTGGCCAGCCAATACTAGGAAATACATATAAAGCTTTACAAACAGTTTGCAATCACACCTGTTATTATCAGGGAAGCTAAAAGTGTACTGGGCTAAAATATCCTAAGATTCTAAGTTGAACTACTGCTTTTGGTCCAGGCAAAAAGACCTAAGGAATTTGACTTAATGCTGGCAGGGCATGGCCAGTTTCCTCAGGCAGAAACCTTTAAGAGATTTCATAGAGGGGGGTACTTAAATAGTTGAATTAAATAATAATTGAATAATACAAGGAAACATTAAGATTTTATATAATAATCACAGATCACAATAACCAATGCTGATTACAGACTGATTTCTAAAAATCTTTTTCTTTGCAACTTCTAGTTCTTAACTGAAGTCAAATCACTGCACTTTAACCACATATCCCATCTCCATCAATATTATGCACTTCATTATTTCCAGCCAGTTCACTGCCAAAGATTTTAAAGTAACAGTACATAAGAGATTTTAATGATGACAAATTCTATCACACTTAGTAACAAGTTGCTTATCAGATTCCTCCTAAACCTCTAAAACAGAAATAGCCAAGTGAAACAAGAGGGGCTTGGAACTCTTGATGTCCTTCCTCCATTTTGACTCTTAAACTTGTTAATTGATTACAAATGGCTAGACTGCCTACTTAACAGAAACATTTTTCCCTATTAAAAATCATACTCACCCTTCTTTCTTTCTTGCTGCTCCTCACCTTTTAGAATTCTGGAGAGTTAACGCCTAATAGTTTACAAATCAAGAGATATATTTCTCTCATACCCTTCACCAACGTTACTTAGAAAAACAGCTTTTACAATGTTAATATACTTGTTAAACAAATTACTGAAATCCTAAAGTGATTGCATTTAAGGCTATGATAGAAAGGCCCTGCTCCATGTGTCTTAAAAGACAAAAACCTTATTTTTGCAGTTTTAAACACATTGTCCTATGGTCTGATATGGGATGTGTGGGGTGGGGAGAGGAGAAATAGTTCTCTAAATTTAATTTAAAGATAATCCAAGTGGCTTTAATTAAACTTACTTGAGGTGATGGGCTTGCTCCTAAGATTGCACCCCTGTAAGCTACAGCCAAGCTATGGGCTGCTAGGTCTGAAAAGATATCAGCTTGGAGATGCACATAAAACCCCACGAAAGAAAAACTTGGGAGTTTTTACTCAGAGAGAAATCCCTTCTTTAATTGCACCTCCAAAAGTGTAAACTCCTAAGTCTCACCCTGCTTTTTCAGTCCTTCTCACCTGGCAACTACAGGCCATATCCTAAAGACTTAAAGACAAAACAAAAACAAAAACATAGAAATCAAAGTTGAGATAAAAACCACTTCACTTGTTTTTTGTTTTTACTTTTCTGCATTTTGCTCTGCTCACAGCAGATTTTTTTTTTCACACCCAGTCTTACATTTAGCCAGTTTCCTCCTGGAAAATACCTAATTCCTTCTTTACTTAAAAGAGTTCCTTTTAAACACACAGCTTGTGTTTTTGTCCTTCGTTCTCAAAGAAGACCATGACATCAGAGAAATGATGACAGGACTTGTAGTTGACTTTGATTTGAGTGAGGACCCCCACCCCTGCTTCCTCTCCCTGCTCCATTTCAGTGGCGGAAGACTGCCTCCTTAATTTTGGGTTTACTGGCCAGATTTCTTTTTCAGAAACCAAGCCTTAAATCCAATTCACTCTGGAGCTCACAGATTGGACAATCAGTCTCTGCCCTCCTAGCACAGAGTGAACATAAATACCAAATATTAGCTGGTTCTCTTTTGGCCAGGAACCCTGAGGGTCTTCCCCTCCCAGTTTGATTTTTTTTTTTTTGAGTTTTGATTAAAGGGGCCCTCCTTCGATTAACTTCTTAAAGAGGCTTATTCACTGGATGTTGCCTCACTCAAAGTAAGAACTTGAAAAGACACAGCTTAATTTATATAGAATCTCACAAGCTTGAAAGCAAAGATTATAGCTTTACAGATTCTCTCATAATGGCCCAGATTTCCCCTTTTGAAACCATATTCCTGCAAAAAATAAAAAAGGAATATGTTGCTAGTACTTTTGGGGAATCTAGTGACCCTATGAGACATCAAGAATGAGTCAAACAAATTCAGTGGGATGAAGTGGAAAAAAATGTATAATACCTCATGGGAAAACCAGCTGACCTGGAGAATGGATCCAGGACAGATGGTGTCAGAGTCATTAGACTACATGGAGGCCATGGTCAAGAGGAGGACCTGGACAGCATCTTTCAAGAAATTATCAAGCTGGGCTGCCCTGTTGTCCTGGAACCAGGGGGCAGGATGAGCATTGGGGGAGTCCACTGATCACCTTGGGAGGGACATCCCAAGGTAAAATCTCCAAGGAATATTGTAGCCAAGTTTCAGAACTATCTTGTCAGAGAAAGAATACCGCATGTGGCTGCAGAGAAACAGTTCAGGTAACAGGGAGTCATGGTCAGGATTACGCAGGACTTGGCAGCTACGATATTGAAGGATTGGAGGTCATGGATCATCATGTTCTGGGGGCCAAAGGATCTGGGACTACTGCCAGGAGTTACCAGGCAAAATTGGGCATAAAGCGTCAAGGGAAACAATGGTCATTCAATGAAATAGAGGGATTTAGGGCTTTCATAAGGAGGACATCTGACCTCAACCAGAAATTTGACCTCCAGTGTCAAGACCCAAGAGAAGCATAGAGAGGTGGAGAGGGAAAAGAGAACGTGGGGGATTCAATAAAGCTAAATCATTTATACTCTACCCAGGAAGATGATGCTTATAACTCTTAGAAATTACATCACTAATAGTGTAGCTGAGGGGAATATGCGTAGACAAGGTGTGGGTATGGAGTGAATGTGAGGGAATAACATAAAAAAGTTAGGGGATGAGAAAGAGAAGTACAATGGGTGCAGCGGGAGGGCAGAGGTGGAAGTTATTTCACATGATGAGGCATGGAGGACCTATTGCAGTGGAAGGGAGGTTGGGAGAGTGGGCAATGAGCATTGCTGGAAGCTTGCTCTCATCGGTGTTGACTCAGGGAGGGAATCATATACACAGTCAGTTGAATATGGAAGTCTGTCTTACCTGTTAGGGAAGTGGGAGGGAGGAGATGGTGGAGGTAAGACTGATGGGGGGGGGCAGATTGGGGGAGGTGGTGGACAGGAGTGGGGTACTGGCAAGGAGAGAGAAAGCAAACAGGAGGGAGGGGTGCGATGGGGGGAGGTACACAGATAGTGATCGTGACTGTGGGTGTGAATGGGATGAACTCTCCCATAAAATAGAAGGGGATAGCAGGGTGTATTGGGAACCAGAGTCCTACAGGGGCACACTTTGGGCAGAGGGATGCACAAGGAATGGAGGTGAGAGGCTGGAGCAGAGTCTTTTGTGCTTCAGCTGAGGTGGGGAAGGCAAGGGTGCCAGTCCTGATCTCAGATGGGGTGGAAGTAAAGGTGGACCTGATTGGGGGAGATGGGGAGGGAAACTGCATCTTGCAGGTACCATAAACAATGAAGCAATATCAATACCAAACATATATGTACCAAGTGGCATAGCATCTAAATTCTTAAAGGAGAAGTTAAATAAATTATAGGAAGAAATAGACAGTAAAACTATATTAGTGGGAGCCTCAACTGTCCCTTCTCAGAACTTGATAAATCCAACCCAATAATAAGCAAGAAAGAAACTAAAGAGGTAAATAGAACAGAAGAAAAGTTAGACATGAGGGGCCTTTGGCATGATTTGGACATAAAGGGTGATATCATAAGCAAATTAGAAGAGCAAAGAATAGTCTATTTGTTAGATCAGTGAGGAGGGGAGGGGTTCATGACCAAGCAGGAGATAGAGAGCATTACAAAATATAAAACAGATCATTCTGATCATATTAAATTGAGAAGCTTTTGTTCAGGCCAATGTGGCCAGGATTGGAACGGGGCAGAGGACTGAGAGACAGTCTTTGCAGCAGGTGTCTCTGATGGAGGCCTTATTTCTCAAATAAATAGAGAACTGAGTCAAATTTGCAAGAATACAAGCCATTCCCCAATGGCTAAAGGATATGAACAGGCAGTTTTCAGATGAAGAAATCAAAGCTATCTATATGCATATGAAGGAGAGCTATAAATCACTTTTGATTAGAGAAATGTAATTTAAAACAATTGAAGTACCACTTCACACCTATCAGTGTGGCTAATATGACAAAAAAAAGGAAAATGATAAATGTTGGAGAGGATGTGGGAAAATTGGGACACTAATACATTGTTGGTGGAGTTGTGAACTGATCCAACCATTTTGGAGAGCAATTTGGAATTATGCTCAAAGGGCAGCTAAACTGTCATACCCTTTGACACAGAACTAGCACTACTAGGTCTGTATCCCAGAAGATTATATAAAAGGTAAAAGGACCAATATGTACAAAAATATAGCAGTCCTTTTCATGATAGCAAAATATTGGAAATTGAGGGGATGCCCAGCAGTTGGGGAATGGCTGAACAGGCTGTATATGGATGTGGTGTAATGCTATTGTTCAATGTGAAACGATGAGCAAGCAGATTTTACAGAACCTGGAAAGACTTGTATGAACTGGTGCAAAGTGAAATGAGAGGAACCAGGAGAACATTGTACACTGTATCAGCAACATTGTGTGATGATCAGCTATGAATGACTGAGCTCTTCTCAGCAACACAATGTTCCAAGACAAGTACAAAGGATTCACAAAGGAAAATGCTATCCATATCCAGATAAAGAACTGATGGACTCTGAATGCAGATTGAAGCACATTTTATTCACTTTATTTTTTCTCGTTTTTTTCCCTTTCTGTTTCTGCTTTCACAACTGTGACTAATATGGAAATATTTTTACATGATAGCACTTGTATCAAACTGCCTACTATTTTCAGAAGAGGGGAGGGAGGGAAACAAATTTAGAACTCAAAATCTTGTAAAAATGAATGCCAAAATTTTTTTTGACATGTACTGGTGAAAAATATTATTTAAAACCAAAAAGAAAAATGAAAGAAAAAAAAACTCATCACAAATATCCAGTCTGCCAAAACCAAGCTTCGACATCCACCATGACCAAAAAATGTATATTCTCTCAGCATTTAAAGTTCATTACCACTTTGACAGGAGGTAATTCGCACATTTCATTTCTCTCCTAGTGTCATGAGTCGTTGTTGAATTACTCCAAGATCTATAGCCTTACAAAGTTGTTTTTTTCTATAATGTCGTTGTTAATGGATAAATTGTCCTCCTACTTGGGCTTCCTTCACTCTGTACCAATCCATAGAATTCTACCCAATTTCCTCTCCCACACTCTCCATTTTGTTATTCCTTATAGCAATAATACTCCATTACATTTGTACCATAATTTGTTTAGCCCCAAGAAAGACAGCCCCATGTTTTGCATTTTGGTGCTACTATAAAAAGAATTACTATAAATCGCCTTATGAATAAAGGTCTTTTTCTTCTTTTTCTGTTTCCTTTTAGGTATAAGCCTAGTAGAGGTATATGTTGGTCAAAGAATGAACATATTTTATTTTTTTTTTGCGCTCTTCCATGGTCTGAGACCAATTCATTTTTTTTTTTTTTGAGGCTTTGGTTATAGCAGCTTTGACTTTGTTGTCTTCTCTGTTTGTGTTTTGATCTTTCCTGTCACCATAGTAACTTTCTATAGTTAGGATCTTTTTTTGCTGTTTGCTAATTTTTCAATCCTATTTCATGACTTAACTCTATGCTAAAGTGGGGTTCTGCTTCCAGAGTGGAGGGGGCACCTAAGCTTTAGGTTTTTTGTGCAACTGATAGACATACTTTATTAATGGAGGGGACACGGTGGGGATAGTACCAAACTGCTTTCCGCAATGGCTGGACCAATTCACAACTCTACCAACAATGCACTAGTACACCCGTTTTCCCATATCCCTTCTATCATGTGTCATTTTCGTCTTTTGTCATCTTTGCCAGTCTGACGGGTGAGAGATGGCACCTCAAAGTTGCTTTAATTTTCGTTTCTTTCATTGTTAGCGATTTGGAGCATTTCTTTTTTCATATGGTAGTTGACGGTTTGGATTTCTTCCTTTGAAAATTGCCTGTATACCTTTTATCCATTTATTTCTTTGGGAATAGTACTTAGTCTTATAAATTTGAATCATTTCCTTATATGTATTGGATATTAGACCTTTTTCAGAGAACCTTGCTGCAAAGATTTTGCCCATTGACCTCTTTCCCTTCTAATTTTAGCTAGCTGTGTTTTAGAATGTGTGTGTGTTAGAATAGAATATCACCTAAGGCCTTTCCTATATTCAGAACTTCTATAGATACTTCTTAGGTGCATGACAGAGATTGCTCCACAGCTGGAGATTTTTCTATACAGGTGTCATTTAAGAGGCTTCCCTTTTGTAAAAGGCTTCTCTTGTGTGTAAGCTCATGCAACATTCAAAAATGTTTAAATTTTATATAATCAGACTGTCCATTTTATCTTGTGCAAATTTCTTCTATTGCTAGTTTGAGTATGAGCTAAATCCTATATCCATATCCATAAATCTGAAAGGTAATTTCCTTACTCCTCTAATTTTTTTTTTAATGAATCGTCTCTGCTTTCAAGGAGATCACATTCTTTATTTTTTTGGAGGGGGGCAAGGCAGGGCAATTGGGATTAAGTGACTTGCCAGGTCACACAGCTAGTATGTCAAGTGTCTGAGGCTGGATTTGAACTCAGGTCCTCCTGACTCCAGGGCCAGTGCTCTACTTGATGAGGGTTTGGGGTGAGAGGTGCTCAACACCCCAAAGTACCGACACGCCGGGTCCTGCCGAAAGAATTCGACTCAAGCCTTCTCAGCCAAGGGAAGGGATAAAGTTTATTAAGAGTTAGCCAAATAAGCCTGCCCCGAGAGATCCCACCCCTTGCGACGCCTGTAAGGAAAAAGGGCCAGACCCATCTGAGCTAGATTGGTTCTGACCTCCTTCATGGAGGCAAGATGGAGATTATATACACAAAGGTTGTGGGAGGGATTGAGGGGTGGTCTGGGGTGACCAGAAGAGGGGTCTAGGGAGGGACTTAAGGATGAGGTCAGACTGCAGGGTGGGGGAAATAGCTGAAGGCTATATGGAAATGACAACCCATCAAGGGCTGGGGTAGCAGAGCTAGGGTATAGATATTTTGATCAGGATTAAGGATGGGAAACAGGATTAAGGGTGGGAAACAGCTGACAATAGAGGACTGGGCAAGGTAGGCATTTGGGCTTAATGGTTATAGCCTCAGGCCAAGGCCAGGTCCAGTGGCAAGATTCAAGGAGAGTTCAAGGGTTCAAGGGGTTCCCAGAGACTGTGCCCTCATCATACTCACTGTGCCAACTGGCTGCCCCTCCTCTGATTTTTTTTTTATGATGCTTATAATGCCATATATCCATTTGGATCTTATCTTGGTGTATAGTTTGAGTTATTGGTTTAAACTAAATTTCTATCACATTACTATCCAGTGATTTTTAACAATTTTTGTTAAATACTGAGTCCTTCTCCAAGTAACTGGGGTCTTTGGGTTTGTCAAACACTATGCTACTCTGTTTTTTGCTTCTGTATGTGGCATACCTAACAAAGTAGGTTCCACTGATTGTCCTTTCTATTTATTGACCAGCATCAAATTATTTCAACCTTGCTTTGTCATACTTTTTGAAATCTGGTATTGATAAATAGATCTCCTTCCTGATGAGGGTACAGTCTCTGGGAACCCCCTTCAACCTCATGGGATACAGTCTCTGGGAACCCTCTTGAACTCTCCTCTAATCTTTCCACTAGATCTGGCCTTTGCCTAAGGCTATAAATCTTTCATTATCTAAGCCCAAATCTCTACCTAGCCTAGTCCTTTATTATCCAGCTGCTTCCCACCCTTAATCCTATCAAAATCCCATTTTCTCATTTCCTGGAGTCTTGACCTCTAGTCACCCCAGTCCCATCAAGATCCTCCCTAGACCCCTCCTCAAGACCCTCCCTAAACCTCTCCTCTAGTCACCCCAGACTACTCAACCGCCCCTCAATCCCTCCCACAAACTTTCTGGATATAAGCTTCCATGAAGGTGTTCAGATTAAATCAAGCTCAGTAGATTGAATCTGCCCACTTGTGAAAACAAGCATTACAAAAGGTGAGATTTCTTAAGACAACCCAATGTGGGGTGTCTATCTGCCAAGACAAACCCAGGGCCTATATGAACATAATTATGAAACACTTTTCACGGGAATAAAGTCAGATCTAAATAAATGGAAAAATATCAGTTGCTCATGGTTAGGCCGAGGTAATATAATAAAAATGACAATTTTACCTAAATTAATCTATCTATTCAGTGCCATACCAGTTGAACTACCAAAAAATTATTTTACTGAACTGGACAAAATAATAACAAAATTCATCTGGAAGAACAAGAGGTCTAGAATATCTAGGGTATTAATGAAAAGAAATGCTAGAGAAGGTGGCCTAGCCATACCAGATATTAAACTGTACTATAGAGCAGCAGTCATCAAAACTACCTGGTACTGGCTAAGAAACAGAGTTGTGGATCAGTGGAATAGGATAGGAACACAAGATGGAAAAGTCAACAACTATAGCAATCTATTCTTTGATAAACCCAAAGAGGCCAGCTTCTGGGCTAATAATTCACTATTTCACAAAAACTGTTGGGAAAATTAGAAAATGGTAGGACAGAAACTGGGCATAGACCAATATCTTACACCATATACCAAAATAAAGTCAAAATGGGTTCAAGATTTAGGAGTAAAGGCTGATACTATAAGTAATTTGGGAGAGCAAGGAATAGTTTACTTATCAGATTTATGGAAAAGAAAAGAATTCATGACCCAACAAGAGATAGAGAGCATTACAAAATGCAAAATGGATAATTTTGATTATGTGAAATTGAAATGTTTTTGTACAAAAAAAGCCAATGCAACAAAAATTAGGAGGGAAGCAGAAAATTGGGAGAAAATCTTTACAACTAGTATATCTGATAAAGTCCTCATTTCTAAAACATACGGGAAACCGAGCCAAATTGTGATTTGGTCTGTTTATATTGTGTATGTTTGTAACTTGTTTGTATTTGCTCTGAAGTTCAGGGTGCTGGCTTTCCCTCATGAACTAAGTGAGTTTATATGTATATGTTGGATTAAAGTAAGATTGTTAACCCCTTAACATTACTTTCCTTAGTAAAGCAGATCAAAAGAACCCGTGCTAGCAGCATTCTTGTTGTTGAACTTGTGTTGGTCTTTCACCCCCACAACAGCTGCTGGCCAAATTGTTGTAACATCATGGCTTTCGGGTAGTCCAATAATTCAAATTATCTCTCCTCAATCTTTTTTCCAAGTTAGTTGGTTTTCCAATGAGATGTTTCACATTTTCTTTTTTTTATTCTTTTGACTTTATTTTATTGTTTCTTGGTGCGTCATGGAGTAATTAGCTTGCCCAATTCTAATTTTTAAGGAAATATTTCCTTCAATTAGCTTGTGTACTTTTTCTTCCATTTGGCCAATTCTGTCCTTTAAAGAGTTATTTTCAGAAATTTTTTTTCTCTTTTATCAAACTGTTAAATTGTTTTTTCATAATTTTCTTTCATTACTCTCATTTCTTTTCCCAATTTTTCATTTACAACTTTTGTTTGATTTTTCTTTTAAATAGTGTTTTATTTTTTTCCAATTACATGTAAAGATAATTTTTAACATTCATTTTTTAATAAAATTTTGAGTTCCAAATTTTCTCCCTCCTTACCTCCCCTCCCTTCCCCCAAGATGGTCAGCAATTTGATATAGGTTATATAACACATGTTATTTTCAAAACTGTCCTGCTTTTTCTGTTCTTCCTTCCCAACTTCCTTCTGTTTTCTTCTATGCATTTCTAAAATGTTTCAATGGTCCTCTTTTTTTTTTTGCATCCCTTTTTTTGGTAAATTTTTTTATTCATTTTAAACTTAAATACAAAACAAGAAAAGAATAAAAAATAGAACACTTCCATGTACACAGCAGAAGATGAGAGGATTCAGTGTAAAACAATAAATTTGCATCTTAAGAAAATTTATGTAATAAATACTGCATTTTGTTTTCAAGGCTACCCAGTTTTTCATTGCTTTCATCTAGATTTTCTTTTGTGCTCCACTGCGTACTTTTTATTTTATTTTTTTCCCTCCTTACCCCCACCCTAAAGAAGTCTACAATTAAACACAGATGTGTATACATACAGATTAATATACAGATATCTATAACATGCACATATAGACACATATACACTCATACACATATGTGTAAGACCATACAATGCATATCTCCACTTTTTATTTCTTTCTCTGGTGGTGGAGAGCATCTTCCTTCATAGTTCCCATTCTTTCCATGCTTTTTTAAACCTACCAGCTCATCATTTTCTACACCACAGCAGTATTCCAACACAATCACATCCTATCTAAGAGATTATCTTTGAAAGCTTTCCCCCCATTTTTCTGCATTCCTTCTATTCTTGGCTACATTGGTTTTATTTACACAAGAAAATTTTAATTTAAAATAATTGAAATTATCCATTTTACACTTCAATAATGCTCTCACCTTATGATATAGGTTAAGGTCTGATATTGCTGAATCTCCTTCCTTTACATCTTTTTCTCCCTTATTTCTTTGAAAATCCTGACCTTATGTTCTTCCGAATGAACTTTGTTATTATTTTTCCTAACAGTAAAATTTTTTTTAGTAATTTAATTGGGATGGCATTGAATAAATAATTTAGGTAAAATTGTCATTTTTTATTATATTGGCTTTACCTAACCATGAACAATAATTATTACTCTAGTTATTTAAATCTGACTTTATTTGTATAAAAATGTTTTATGTTTATGTTCATGTGGTTCCTGTGTCTGTTTTGGCAGATATTTTATACTGTCTAGTTATTTTAAATGTTCTAAAACAATATTGAATAATAGTGGTGACACATGGTGTAGTTTCCCTATTTTTCTCTTTTAATTAAATCTATTTTAGCTTTAACTTTGTCTGAGATCATGATTATGAAAGAAATGATTATTTCTCTCTTGTATTAATAACTAATTATTGAATCAGAACCCTAAATGTGAACTGCTTCTCAACCTCTTCCCCAACAAAGTAGACTTCTGTCCCAGTCATATCCTTTGCTGCCTTCCCTTTATGCAGCACCATCTGTGACCTTTCTTTGTTGTGGTGGCATGGAAAAGAGCTCAGGATTTCTAGTCAGCAGTTTGAGTTTGAATTCTGGTTTTCTTTATTACCTATGTGGCTCCAGAGAAATCACTTCATCTTTCTGAATGTTAGGCCTTTATTTCTTTATCTGCAAAATGAAAGTGTTCAGACCATAACCACCAAAATCTCTTCTAGCTCTAAATCTAGGATCCTATGATCCAAAATCTGGATGATCTCAGCCACAGCAAAACCCCAGAATTGGAATTTATGACTTTAACTATTTAGCCCTATTTCCCAGGGGATCCTGGCCTGAGAGCTGGAACTGCAGCTGATGTACTGTTGCTGAAAGCAATCAATCACATCTCCTGACACTCTGAACAATCCCTGTCCTTGTAACTACTAAGTGAACTGAACCAGCTGCTGTGCTCCGCTCCTATTTCCCCCCACACTAACTCTGGTTCTGTACCCCACTGAATGATCACAAGGCTCAAAGTCCCTTAAGACTTGAGACAATCACAAGGCTCGATGATTCTAATACTTGGAGACTATTCCAACAGGACCCAAGAATGCCTGAATTGTTCACAAAATGCCTTCACTCTTGGGCCTGCTGTGGGAACTGTTTACTCAAGACCTAAGAATGACTATGTTGGGTCCCATATTTTTGCAGTTTTCATGCTTAAAATCCCTATCCCTGCCTCAAGTGAGCAAGCCCTCCTTCACATGGGGACTTTGGTTTGCAAACCTGTTTTCCTCACTTTGAAATTAAACTGCTATTTGATTCCTGAGTCACCTGTCTCTGGCCTCTTGTTTGTCTCTGGCCATCTACAGGTTAGAAACTGCTCCAGTCCAGACTACATCTAAAATTCTTTTGTCACTTGTGACCATAAGAGATACTATTCTTCAGGGCCCCTGCTCCCTTGGGATTGCAAGTAATCTCTTCACCCTGAAACTGTGCCTAGAGGTGAGTATGGGTAATGAAGTTGCCAAATAGTGCCTGGTCCTGAGCCCAGTGCTGGCACAGGAGTCCCCTGCAATCTTTTTCTGACTAGTTTTCTGATCCCTTACCATTTCTGTCTAAAGAGCTTCTGAAGCTGTTGCTTCACAATTGGTCCACAACTAGTGTTGCTGCCATGTGGTCTCTGAGCTAACTCCCATTCCTGTATCACAGACCTCTCCTTTTGACCTCTTAAGTTGTTCTAGGCTGGAAAAATGTCTTTTGTTGGCTCTGCCTCTCCAAAATTCAACTTGAGTTATTATTTTAAAGTTATTTGGAGGGGAATGTTGGGAGAACTAGTTTGTAGTGATTTCTCTACTCCATCATCTTGGCTCTGCTCTTCTCAACAACAGGCTAGGCAGGGATCAAGTCCTGGCAAGGACTTTGGCTACACAGATATCCTAAGTCTTTTCAGATTGGAAGAGAGCAAGAGAATGGTTTTAACCATGATGTTGGGGCACTGACTGTGGGGTAGATCTTGGAGATACAATGTCCAATCCAATGAGCAAGTATTAGTTGGTGGCCAAGATAGAGTTTAGAATCAGGAGTATCAGATTTGTAAAATTAGAAATTGATTTTAATTCTGTTTTGCTAAGACACAAGCTAGATTTAATATTCCCTTTTGAGGTTCCTTCCCCTTAGAAACTTCACCCACCACCTACATCCTGGAAGATGTTTTTCCCTGCATTTTTCTCTGGCTGCCCAAAATCCTTTCGCCTGCTGCAAGCAGCCTGCATCCCACAGGTGGTAAAGGCCCGATCTACATTTGGGAATTTTCTATCCACAGCTACCACTCCTGGTCCTGGAGGGTGTCTCCTTTCTCATCCCTCCATGGCTGCCTTTCTAATCATACCCTTTTCTTCTCCCATAAACAGGAGGTTGAGTATGGACATTAATTCTGCCTAGTATTAGGAATATTTGCCTGGCCAAACTTATAAAAAAAAGAAAACTTTATTTCATATCATTATTTGCTTTAAGAACCATTCAGTTTTGAATTTGGCACCCTGCTTTCTCCAAGCTTCCTCTTATGCATACTGGCAATTAACAAAATGCCTAAGGATTCTAAGGATTTTTGAGGGGGAAGGGGTGGGGCACTTCTCTTAAAAAAAAACAAAAACTTTTTGGACTCTTAAGGACCACAGGACCAACTTCCCCCACTCATTCTTTATACCAAGCTAAAATATTTCTCAGTTTCCCCTTCAGCCTGCTGCCTCTGATAAAGGGAAAAATCCCTTTCAGTTTTCTAAGGGCTCCTCCCTAGGTGGGGCCAGGCAGCACCTTGAGGGCAAGGGAGCTAAAGGCCTGATCTAAAAGGTCAAATCTCCTCAATTTAAACTATTAAATTTAGCAACTCCCATCACTGGCAGACTAATTCCATTGCCTGGAAAACTTTGTTTTGTGACTAGAATCACTAGTCTTAGCTATGGTTAAGGGGGTTTCAGAAGGAGAGGTCCAGATGATGTAATCTCAGTTCTGACTATGTCACTGATAGCCAATCGGAAGAAGAAACCTCATCTTGTTCAAGGTTTTGCTCTGTCATCTTGCTAATTGTTGTAAAAGACCCTGTCAGACCTCACTCAAGATTTTTGGTCATCAAGAGAGGCTATCGACCCCATTTATTGCTAATTGCTAGCCTAACAAATGGATCATGTTTGGAACTTTGCCTCTTAGAATTTCTTTCATGACAGGTAGTAATGACTCCTGAGATAAAGAGCCAAGTTTGGTAGCTGGAATTGAAGACCAGGAATCTGAAAGCTTTTTCTAAAGCAAAAGTCAAGTGAACAATTCAGATCCAGGCAAATGGAATAAGGACTAGATTCAAAATTTCAAAAACCAAAAGTTCTGTGTCAGAGTTACCAACTATTGCATTAAATCAGGAAAATTCCCAATTGGTTGCACTTGTTGGTTTAAAGATGCACAGGAGTTAAGTTGGATGAGTTCTCAAGATGACCTGCCTTAGATTCCTCCGTTAGATGGACAACTCATACTTCCTCTGCTTCCAGAGGCAAATGAATGGCATATTCCTTTAAAGGTGATTAAAATTTTAGGGCACAAAATGTTTTGTGACAAATGCAATGGATAAGACAAAGGATTTCTTTTTTAAGATGTGGATCAAATGCTGGTCTTGGAGTTAGGAAGACCTGAGTTCAAATCTGGATGCAGATACTTAGTAGCTATGTGTTCTTGGGCAAGTCACTTAATCTCTCTCAGCCTCAGTTTCCTCATCCTCAAAATAGGGATAATATAGCACCTACTTCCCAGAGTTGTTGTGAGGATCAAATAAAATAACTTTTGTAAAGCGCTTTGTGAAACTAAAAGTGCTATATACATGCTAGCTATTATTAAGCTCCATGGGGTGCAAGAAGAAATTAAAAGAAGCAAAATAATGATAAAAATGATTTCTTTATTTTTTTACTAAGAGTTTACTCAGAAAAAATTCAACATTTTATTTTAGTTGAAAGATATCATAATAATATCATTATATGATCATATCAGAGATGCAAAGCCAATCAGACTTGTTATCTCTCCCTATTATCATCTTCTGTGACCTTTGGCTTCCTTAGTGAGCTGCTCTGGTATGAAGATGGGCCGATCGATGACTAAAACTTCTCTTTCCTGCAGCAAATTTAGGTAGGCTGGCGGTGAAATTAGTTGTCTAGGTAGTACTGCTCTTGTGTCTGTGTATGATTGAAGTAGAATGGAAAGAAAGGTCATAGAAGTTGAAGAGGTTGAGAAACTGGAAGGTTTTTGGCATTTGAAGAGACAGGCATTAGGATGGTGGAGAAGACTGTGAGCCAATTATTAGATTTATGTGGGAAGAGGCAGAGCTAGCTGAGAGGCAACGTACATGGATGAACAATATGAAATGAACTTTCAGGGAGATGTGGCTGCTCAGTTACAGTAGCGGTTGGTGAGTAAGAAGGGTCTGAAAGGGGCAGCTAGGAATAAGTAGACCAACTCTTCCTCCACAGGTTTGAAAGAAAAAACAGCCAGCCTTGGAGAGAGTATCAAGATCTTCAGGAGAAAGTTTGGTTTCAATGAGCACCCAAAAATGGAAAGATGATGTGAAGAGGAGATTTTGGATTATAGGGTCCTAGATTTAGAGCTGGAAGAGACTTTGGTGGTTATGGTCCAACACCTGCATTTTACAGATAAAAAATAAAGACCTAACATTCAGAAAGATGAAGTGATTTTTCTGGAGCCACCTAGGTAATAAGGAAAACCAGAATTCAAACTCAAACTGCTGACTAGAAATCCTGAGCTCTTTTCCATGCTGCCACAACAAAGAAAGCTCACAGATGGTGTTGCATAAAGGGAAGGCAGCAGAGGATATGACTGGGACAGAAGTTTATTTTGTAGGGGAAGAGGTGGAGAAGCAGCAGAAGTAGCAGCTAGGGTAGCCATTGGGGAGCTGCCTTCTAGGTTATCCTACACGGCAGGGGTCCTCAGGCAAAGAAAATCATCTGGAAAGGGAATTTTGATTCAGGATATACAGGCATCCAGTGTACCTATTAAATCAATTATCAAATGAGATACTTGTAAATCACTTAGCAAAGTACCTGGCACATAGTAGGTGCTATATATTATTTAATAAGAAGAAAGAGAACATGGCAAGAGAAGGATGCTGGGTGCACTGAGTCCAAAAACAATCTCTCTAAAATACCTCTAATTCTTCACCCCCTTCTTCCTCTCCCTGACTCCCTGATGGTCAGCCCACCTAGGCTCCCACCAACCATCTTGGTTGTTTCTCTTGTTCCTCTATGTCTCTTCCCCTGGGGGTAGGGTTTTGTTGCTGTTGTTGTTGTTGTCGTTTTGGTTTTTGTTTGTTTTAGACCCTGAAACTTCCTCTGTGTCAGTCAAAATGGCCTGTCTTATTCTTCTGAGGAATTCCCTGTAAGTTCCATCACTGCTATTATTGAGACAGAGGGCATATATACTCTTAATATAGCCAGCTGATGATCACTGCTACCATATGTACATATAGTAAGCTTGGATCAATATACAGAACTAATATTCTTGTTTACAGAAATAGCCTGAACTAGATAACTCCTGAGGTTCCTTGCTGCACTGAGATCCTAATGATCACCTGGATCATGCCTAAGCTGGGAAGACAAGGATTAACAGGGACTGAACCCTATTCGGTGAAAAGCTTGTAAGAGAACACCTAGAAGTCTGTCCTTGATGAGTTCAGAGTACCATCCCCAGGCCCTATCTATCCTTTGGGAGAGAAAGAACTCAAGGATGTGAATATTGAAGCCTTACCTTTTATCTTTGAAAAATTATAGAAAACAGAAGTGTGACAGGGCTAGACATACACAAATGCCCCATGTTTCAAAAGAGAGAATAAGATTAATTCTAACAATTGTAGCTGAATGGGCTTGATGCTGATACTTGGCAAAAATCTAGAATGTATTGATATAGAGATAGTTTATGAGTACTTAGAATGGGAAGAAATTATTGCTGAGAAGCAACATAAGTTCATTACAAATTATCCCTAGCAGGCTAAATTTACTCCCTTTTAAAATAAGATAACTAATGTGAAAAGATTAAAAAAGACCAATTAATAGTACTTCTGATTTCTACTGTATTGATTTTACAATGTAAATGATTTTATGCTATACTGATTTTTATTGTTAGTATCTGCCTGAACTCACCTTGCTCAGAAATATGGTGTTTCCTAGTCTGAATTAGTTTAAAGGTATGGTTGAAAGGGAACAGTGTTATCACTCATGCAGTTAGCCCCTGGGATATCTTGTGTTTGACATTCATTTTCTAAGAGGACAGTCAGGGAAATGATGACATGACTTGCAGTTGACTTTGATTTGAGTGAGGGAGGGCTGTGCAAGGTCATCAGCCTCACTTTCTCCTCCAGAGCCATCTGGATCCAGTACCAGATATTCATCAGGATGACTGGAGATGATCCAGGAACCACTTAACTTGGGGTTTACTGGCTAGATTTTTCCTTCCTTCCTTCCTTCCTTCCTTCCTTCCTTCCTTCCTTCCTTCCTTCCTTCCTTTCTTCCTTCCTTCCTTCCTCCCTCCCTCCCTCTCTCTCTCTCCCTTTCTTTTCTTTCTTTCTTCCTTCCTTCCTTCCTTCCTTCCTTCCTTCCTTCCTTCCTTTCTTTCTTTCTTTCTTCCCTTCCTTCTTTCCTTCCTTCCTCCTTCTTTCTTTCTTTCTTTTTTTCCTTCCTCCTTTCTTTCTTTCTTTCTTTCTTTCTTTCTTTCTTTCTTTCTTTCTTTCTTTCTTTCTTCCTTTCTTTCCTTCTTCCTTTCTTTCTTTCCTTCCTTTCTTCTTTCTTTCTTTCTTTCCTTCCTTTCTTCTTTCTTTCTTTCTTTCTTTCTTTCTTTCTTTCTTTCTTTCTTCCTTCCTTCCTCCCTCCCTCTCTCTCTCTCTCTCTCTCTCTCTGTCTCTCTTTCTCTCTCTCTCTACCTCCCTTCCTTCCTCCCTTCCTTCCTTCCTTCCTTCCTTCCTTCCTTCCTTCCTTCCTTTCTTCCTTCTTTCCTTCCTTCCTTCCTTCTTTCCTTCCTTCCTTCCTTCCTCCTTTCTATCTCTGTTTCTTTCTTTCTCCCTTTCTTTCTTTCTTTCTTTCTTTCTTTCTTTCTTTCTTTCTTCCTTCCTTCCTTCCTTCCTTTCTTTCTTTCTTTCTTTCTTTCTTTCTTTCTTTCTTTCTTTCTTTCTTTCTTTCCTTCTTTCTCTCTCTTTCTTTCTTTCTTTCTTTCTTTCTTTCTTTCTTTCTTTCTTTCTTTCTTTCTTTCTTTCTTTCTTTCTTTCTTCCTTCCTCTCTCTCTCTCTCTCTCTCTCACTTCCTTCCTTTCTTTCTTTCTTTCTTTCTTTCTTAAAACCTTAAACCCAGTTCACTCTGAAGCTCATAGATTAGACTACAATAGGTCCCTACCCATGCTCCACTTAATGGCTGTATTTTGGGACCTCCTGGCTTAGAATGAATGTCAATGCTAACTGTTTCTCTTTGGAAGAGCAACCCTGAGGGTCTTCCCCTCCCAGCTTGATTTTTTTTTCTTTTTTCTAATTAAAGGGGCCATCCCTTGACTCACTTCCTAAAGAGGCCTATTCACTGAATGGGCATTACCTCACTCTAAGTGAGTACATGAAATGGCCTTAGCCTAAAAGGGCCAGGGTCTCCCATTGCATCCTGGTCTTCTCTAGTCATTCTGATGAATATCTGGTCACTGGATCCAGATGGCTCTGGAGGAGAAAGTGAGGCTGGTGACTTTGCATAGCCCTCTCTCACTCAAATCAAAGTCAACTGCAAGTCATGTCATCAGTCCCCTGATGGTCCTCTTTAAAAATGAAGGACAAACACGACCGTTCAGTAGACTGAGCTGCCTGAATGGGAACCCAGCTAGTTGCGTAACTCAGTCCTGGGATATCTGCTCATTGTCAGTAAACCCCAACTGGCTTAACCTGGTGTCACCCCTCAAAAGAATTGTCATCTGTCCTTGCCTGTCCTTGTACAGTCAAATGAGGTTTGATCTTCCCCAAAGGGACATCAAACCTGGTGGTTATGGTCCCCTAACAAAGATTACAAGAGGCAAATAAGTCCCATAAAACAATGAACATTCCTTAATTGTCAAAAGGGTGTGATTAGCCACACCTGAATGCCAACCCACTTTCCCCAGTGGTATTGTTGTTGTTCAGTCATTTCAGTTACATTCAACTCTTCATGAAAACCCATTTTGAGTTTTCTTGGCAAAGATACTGGAGCAGTTTGCCATTTCCTTCTTCAGATCATTTTCTAGGTGTGGAAACTGAGGCAAACAGGTTAAATGGCTTGACTAGGATCACACAGTTAGTAAGTGTCTGAAGCCATATTTGAACTCATGAAGATTAGGCTTCCTGACTCCAGGCCTGGCACTCTTTTCACCATGTCACCTAGCTGTCCTTCTTCAGTGTAGCCAATTATAATGCTATCCAACTACCCAGACACCTTCCCTATTCCTGGGTATCAGTAAGGAATCCTCCCCTCCTCATTGAAGTTACTGGCTTTGCTAAGGTTTCCAGAGTGACCCACTTTATTAACAGGTATACTTGTGACTGTTAATAAACTGACTTTGCTCAGAATTAGTACTTTAGTCTACTTTAACTGCATTTACTTGCCACATTACGCTGATGGATTAGCAGAAGAGCATAAATGGAATATATCTGGGTCCTAAGAAAGTGTATTGCAAAGACTCCTATGATAACCTTGTGGGAAAAATGGAGAGACTGGAAGGATTGGAGGAGGATGCAACCAAGCAGATTCAGATCTGGCTGTATTACTGGAACCAAAGAGTATTGATTTATGAATTGATTTCAACTTGGTAAGAGATCTTAAAAAAGTACCTCAGGCCTCTATCCTTGGTAAATCTATTTTCAAGGACACTTTAAACTAACTCTCTGCATATGTGTGTGTTTCATATACATATATAATATATATTCATATACACAAGAATATATAAAATCTATAGAATATATATATATATATATACATGGGTAGCTAGAAAATGATTTTTATATATCTATGTATATGTATATTTATGTATATAAATACCACCAGAATGGATTACAACTTTCTGAAGAATTAAAAGTTGCCACCCAAACAGCAAGGGGGAGGCATCATGGTAGGTATAAATAGGCTGCAACCTATTACCAACCAAGAATAGGCAAGCATAAAGGATGCCATCACAGAGACATATGACCAGAAAAGAAGATGGCCTGGCCATGTAGCTAGAACAGAGAGGAATGCTGCTATACACATAATACTGTAATACAAGGAAAATTAGAAACCCCTGAGAAACTCCTAGCTACTGACAAGCACCCCCAGAAAGAATGGACTCAGATATCTTTGGTATTTAGCAAACCCCCTGGGACTCCGTGGCTCCTCCCTGGAATGTCAATAGATAGGACCATCCCACTGAGAGATAACTTGACAGACCCTTCCTGGGAGATATCCCTGGGACTCCGTGACTCCACCAAGGAATGTAAATGAGATTATCCCACTAGTACCTGACTGAATCTTTTGATCAGCCAGGACCTTTGTTCCTGCCCCCCCATTTGTACCCCACACATATCCTATATAAGCCAAGCCATCACCCCAACACATTTGCCATTGATTTGTGGTGCCGTACCCCGATGGCCGCCAGCTAATAAATTCTCCACTTAAAACTTATACTCCGTGGTGTGTCTCGCTTGCTTCTGGTACAACAATACCAAGAGAATTAAAGGAAAGACACCATCATGTTAAATGGATCTCCTGTGGAAAATTTACAGAAGGACCTAGATAATAGCTATTTATAGTGGGCAGGTATAGATGAATTGAAATCCATAACAAGTCAAGAAATATTCATTAAGCCCTTACTATGTGCCAGGTACTACTGTGGTAATTACTGGGAATATAAATGTAAAAAGAAAGATAATCCCTACCTTCAAGGAGCTTACATTATAATGGGGGAAAACAATACATAAGGGGCAGGGAGCAGCCAATCAGAGAAGGAAAGATTGCAAGATCAAAGGTTACTTCCAATGTGTGAGGTACAGAGATGAAGTTCTGGGGTGGAATGAGCTTCCAGGGTGAAGAAGTTTATGGGACACTGTTAAGAAAGTGTGAGAATCAAGAGTGTGAACTGGAAGAGGGAAAATGAAAATGAAATATAAATGAAAAATTAAAAATACATCCATGATATCACAGATTCATTGAAATATATAAATATATATATATATGTATAGAGAGAGAGAGAGAGAGAGAGAATACAGATATACATATACAAAATAATTTTACCTAAAAAGATACATTTTTATGCATCCAAAATTTTTTATTTAAATTTTCTACAAACATCTTTTTAATTCAGTTAAAGAGATTAAAGTTTTGCCTCTTCTAATGCTTGTCCCGTTACTGGAAAAAACAAAACAAAACCCAACACTCTAATGTATTGGTTCATTAATATTCCCATTTTGGAGGGGTTAGAAAGGGTGTTATGTTAATAGACTTCTGAAAATGGTGTCAGCATCCAAGGTTCCATTACTATAGCAACCAAGAATAATGAAAAGACTAAATGTCAAATACATTGTATGTTGCCATGGTAACAATCAGCTGCTTTACAAAATGTGTTTACTATTCCACTATGGTCAGTTCTGAAGACATCCTCAGCTATAGAAACATTCAAACTGAGTAGAATAGAGTTCAAATTTACTGACACTTCAAGAAAGACAAGGAACCCTTCAAGAGATGAAAGCAATTTGTTTCACTGTCCATCATATAAGAAGCTTACAGATCAAGTCCATAATGTATTAAAGTTGTTTTTTTTTCTTTAAAGGAATTCAAGGGAACAAAAATGTTCACTATTTTGTTCAAATAAGTATTCACCCTGATTTGTAACTGAGGAAATTGAAACATGAAGTTCATAGTATTTCTGCATTGTCATTTCATATAATTTCGAAGCCATTTCACTAAGCCTTCAAAAATAGGGAATTTGCAATATTAAAAAATAGGACTTTTTTTTGAAAAGCCATAGCACAAGAGGCCATGTGCATGCCATGTAACAGGGCTGAACTTAGCAAAACCAAAAAATATAGAAAACTTATTTTTGGTGCCTCCTAAATTCACCTTGCAGGACCCTGACTTTCTAAGAGGCCTCTTGGTTGCAAAGAAAATAATTTCTCAGTGACATTCTTCCTTTAGTAGACAATGGTTCTGTGGGGGCCTAAACCAGGCCAATCCTCTGGTAGTTTAGATTTGAGATTAGAAAAAAACAAGACATTGAAAGGAAGGCTGAATTCTAAAATCTTTTCCATCTTAAAAGGTCTATGATTTTACCCTACCCCACCCACCATCCCCAGAATTGGTCCTTCAGCAATTCTTAGAATCATATTATTTGGGTGTTCCCTTTTTTTGCGTATACATAGATTGTTATTGGCCACATTCAGATATACACTTTAATTAATGCCTTTTGAGGATGATAGTCATAGAAACTTGCTGGGTGTGATGACATACACCTGTAATTCCAGTTACCTGGGAGGCTGAGGCTAGAAGGTCTCTTGAGAGTTCTGAACTGTAGAGATGAGGAATGGGGGAAGGAGGGGAGGAAGAAAGAAGGGAGGAGAGAGACAAAGACAAAGACAGAGGCAGATCAAGAAAAGGATTACAAGGAGGACCATGAGAGAAGAGGGAGAGAGAAAGTAAAGGGTGGAGAGACATCACTGGTGCCTTATTCCAACCCTCAACTTGAGCAACAAGTAGCCAAGACATGATGTGTGGTGAAAAGACTCTGGCCAAAAAGCCCTTATCCTTAGGGCCATAAATGACTGGGGATCTACATACATTTTTAGGGATAATGGTGGTTCATTTTATGATTTCTATTTGTTTTCCTCCTTTTAATAAAACTTTTCTCTGTAATATTATGAACTTCAAATTTGCAAGGGAAGAATCAGTCTTAGGACACTGGGGCAGAATGATGTAGACAGTTTCCCAGGTTTCCTATGAGTCAAAGAAATGACAAAAAAAAATTCTCCAAAAAGTAGCATGAGAAAGTCTCTAACATAAGTAGTTGCATTCTAAATTTGTCTTTTGAAAGCTGAACATCCCCAGTTCCTTCATTCAATTCTTGGATGATACAGTTTCAAAGCAGATAGTCTTGGGTTTCAGGGAGGTGATACACTTACTTTTCAGATTTTACCATATTTTAAGTCTAGGTGCCTTGATTAAAAATAGAAATAATGTGAATCAAGTACTGCAGTAAGTATACTTATCTAATAGCTCATATTTTTTCCTTTAATTTCATTTTATATTATAGTATGATATGCACAAAAAAGTTTTCCAGATGATCAAAATTCATTTACCAACAATTTGAACAAAGTATACACCCTTAAAGTCACCATTTCTGACTATAATTTGAAAGGGGAAATAAAAATCAATCATGTTGTCTATAAATAATCATGGAACAAAAGAGTAATCAGAGTAGCAATGTAATTTTATTGGCTGTTTGTATTACTGGAGGGCAAGAATCATGTAATTTAAACTCAGCTGGAAGACTATTAATCTGTAATATTAGTCCATAACATAGTTCAATCACTATTATAACTTTCAGACATTCTAAGTAATGAAGGGCAGGCTCATTGTTCAATAATAATTCTCATGGACAATAATGCTTTAATGCTAAACAAAAGAGTGAATGAGGACTGCTTCTTGTAATGAAAGAGAAAACATTGATGAAATGCTACTTCACAATGACTATGCTTGTAGGATGAGTTATCAAAAAGCTTCCTACTTCCCCAGAAAGATTCAGCAATGGCATGTTCTGATTAATGGGATAGTCTCATTAATAATTACCGTATTTGCCAAGTATGGATCACTAGTTGTCAAAAAATCAATAGATGGGGGGCAGCTAGGTGGTGCAGTGAGTAGAGCACCAGCCCTGGAGTCAGGAGGACCTAATTTAAAATCTGACCTCAGACACTTGACACACTAGCTGTGTGACCTTGAACAAGTCACTTAACCCCAATTGCCTTGCCTTCCTCCCTCCAAAAAAGAAATTCAATAGATGGGGGGGGGGGGGGAAAGACAATACCAAAATTATACTTGTATAGAATCCTATAACTTTTTTTTTTAGTACATTCAGGGGAGCTGTGACTGGTAGCCAAGGGCTGCTGTGAGCAATGTCTGCTCCTTTCAGTGGTAAGGTCTAGGATATGTGCTATCACAAATCAAGTGTTCAGTGTTCCTGGCATGTACACTATTCAACAACAGGAAGTACTCAGGATTATCAGCCCAGCTTCTTAATGTCTCTCTCAGACTCTCTGAAATACAGCTACTACTTTCTCATGGGCTCCACCCTCTGGTAGGTTATGTCCTAAATTCTTACATTATTTTAGCATAGGGGTGTGGATTATCCAGTCAGAATCCCCTATCTTATTAGATTCCTCTTCCACTTCTGTCCCAACTCCCACTGTGCTTTCCTCGGTGTTCATACACAGGCACAGTGTAGAGCTCCTTCGATCAGATTATTAAGGTAGAGAGTATCCTCTGAGTCGTAAACCCAACAAAAGGCTGTACATCTCCCCTCAGGATTCTAAAGGTACTCCTGAGGGTTTGAGCCTTCTCTCTTCTACTGCTATTGGCATTTCCAATGTCTTCGCTCCAATGCTTGTCACCAGTAACTAGCACCCCAATTCCATTTAAACAACTGATATCAATTAGCTTTTACAAAGGGACATACAAGTTTTATTTGTTTGCTTTTTCTTTTCCACATAGGAATTTATGAAATTATCTACTGTGTGTACAGGGCCTTTGCCTGGCACAAAGGTGAAGATTATGGAATTTAGACCTCAAAAGAACCTTAGAAATAATTTATTCCAATTCCTTCCTTTTGTAGATTAGAAAACAAGCTCAGAGGAATTTGGTTGAAGTTATAGAAGAGATTAGGTTTGAATTCTGCACAATGATTGGCACATAGTAAGCACATAATAGGCAGCTAGGTGGCACAGTGGATAGAGTGCCAGGCCCAAAGTCAGGAAGACTCATCTTTCTGAGTTCAAATCCAACCTCAGACTCTTAATTAGCTGTGTGACCCTGGACAAGTCACTTAATGCTATTTTCTCAGTTTCCTCTTCTGTAAAATGAACTGGAGAAGGAAAGGGCAAAATATCCAGTATCTTTGCCAAGAAAATCCCAAATGGGGGTCATAAAAAGTCAAACACAACTGAATAACAATAAAGCACATAATAAATACTTTTTTCATTTCTTTATTCAAGTAACTTGCTTCAGGTCACATATGTAATGAGTAGTATCAGAATTCAAACCTAGGTTCTCTGACTCCAAATCATTAGTTTTTTGATTTTTTTTTAATTTTTTTTCATGAGATATCCTGTACTGCTTCTAATATGTTACCTTTCCCAAGCCACATAGTATCTTAAACCTTAAAGGTCCTTTAAAGCCAAGAATGATATCCACTTCAATAAACTTATGAGGCCTTTTGGCACTCTTGCAGTCACATCACCTGCACCACTATTTTTACTCTTGGATGCTGAAGCCTCTGAGGATTGTTCCCTTAATCTGACACTACCTGAATGCTGAGGAGTTGGTCTTTGTCACCCTTCCAACAATATTATAGGATCACAGCTATAGAGTTGGAAGGACCTTAAAGGCGATCTAACATAAACCCTTCATTTCACAGAGGAGGAAACCAAGGCCCAGAGAGATTAAAAGACATACCAACATCAGGCAGCTAGTAAGTGGCAAAAGCAGAATTGGACCCAGGTCATTTGACTTCAGCCTGCATCATCCTGCCTTTCATGACCACCAGCCATGCACCTAGCAACTAAAACATTATATGGTCTTCTAATAATTGTTCAACACAATTGATTAATGCCAATAAAAAAGTTTGCTTACTTTTATAACTTGGCCAAGGGCAGCCCTGCCAGCCAGACTTAATTGGCTGTTACTTCTTTACAACGTGGTGAGCCTTGGAGAAAGGAAGGAATTGTATTTCCTAGAAGCCATAGCTAGTGATGGATCAAGGGGAAAATCCTCAGATCTCTAGCATGCTGACTCAGATCTAGAGGGAATATGCAATCCAAATTTAGGCTAATGGTTGGGAAGGAGCCCGGTCACATGCCCAGACCCAAACGAATGTAGGAATTGTTGGATTACAGTGTACAACAATATGCAAATTACTTGGGGCAAACAAAAATTTTGATATGGTTTCATTTTGTGACAGCAATGGTCACGTATATGTACGTCTACTGACAAACATCTCACCTTGACAAGTTGAAATCATATTGAACTAGTCTCCCCACCTTTAGTTAGCTCCCTAATCGTTGAGTGCTAAATTTTGTGCCATGCAGCTGTCTTTCATTGTTCTCTTTTGTTGTATTTTTAATTCTGTGGTTTTGAAGAATCAGTATTATTGCATGGAAAGGTGAAAAAGTGGTAGCTCTTAGAGAGCACACTTAAGTGACTATTAGAGATATTGTAGCAACTGTTAGTATAGAAAGTCAATTGTTCCAGGGAGCATTCAAACCCATAATGAAATAGGATCTGTCAGACTGAAGCACAGATTATTCTTGCAAGAAGCCTAATTAGTTCTCAGGATATAAGCACAGATCTTCAGATGGAGATCTGGCAGCTCCATATATAGCAGTAAGAACAATAACTGATTCCTCCACAGTTTGGAGTAAGCTTATTTTTTGGTTTTTATTTAATGTATTTAGTTTTCAGCATTGATTTTCACAAGAGTTTGAATTACAAATTTTCTCCCCGTTTCTACCCTCCCCCCACTCCAAGATGGTGTATATTCTGGTTGCCCTGTTCCCCAGTCAGCCCTCCCTTCTGTCACCCCACTCCCCTCCCGTCCCCTTTTCCCTTTCTTTCTTGTAGGGCAAGATAAATTTCTATGCCCCATTGCCTGTGTATCTTATTTTCTAGTTGCATGCAAAAAACTTCTTTTTTTTGTTTTTGAACATTTGTTTTTAAAACTTTGAGTTCCAAATTCTCTCCCCTCTTCCTTTCCCACCCACCCTCCGTAAGAAGTCAAGCAATTCAACATAGGCCACATGTGTATCATTATGTATAACCCTACCACAATACTCATGTTGTGAAAGACTCACTATATTTTGTTCCTTCCTAACATATCCCCCTTTGTTGAATTTTCTCCCTTGACCCTGTCTCCCTTCGAAAGTGTTTGTTTTTGACTACTTCCACCCCCATCTTCCCTCCCTTCTATCATCCCCCCCTTTTTTTAATCTTCTTCTTCCTCCTTTTTTCCTGTGGGGTAAGTTACCCGATCGAGTATGTATGGTATTCCCTCCTCAGGTCAAATCTGATGAGAGCAAGATTCACTCATTCCCCCTCACCTGACTTCTCTTCCCTTCCTACAGAACTGCTTTTTCTTGCCACTTTTATGTGAGATAATTTACCCCATTCTATCTCTCCTTGTCTCCCTCTCTCAATATATTCCTCTCTCATCCCTTAATTTTATTTTATTTCTTTTTAGATATCTTCCCCTCATCTTTACCTCACCCTGTGCCTTCTCTCTCTCTCTCTCTCTCTCTGTATATATATATATATATATATATATATATATATATGTGTGTGTGTGTGTGTGTATATACACATACATATACATACATACACACTCACATATACATATATATATATATATATATATATATATATATATATATATGAATATTCCCTTCAGCTATCCTAATACTGAGGTCTCATGAATCATACACATCATCTTTCCATGTAGGAATGTAAACAAAACAGTTCAACTTTAGTAAGTCCCTTGCAATTTCTTTTTCTTGATTACCTTTTCATGCTTCTCTTGATTCTTGTGTTTGAAAGTCAAATTTTCTATTCAGCTCTGGTCTTTTCACTGAGAAGGCTTGAAAGTCCCCTATTTTATTGAAAATCCATATTTTGCCTTGGAGCATGATACTCAGTTTTGCTGGGTAGGTGATTCTTGGTTTTAATCCTAGCTCCATTGACCTCCGGAATATCGTATTCCAAGCCCTTCGATCTCTTAATGTAGAAGCTGCTAGATCTTGGATTATTCTGATTGTGTTTCCACAATACTCCAATTGTTTCTTTCTGGCTGCTTGCAGTATTTTCTCCTTGATGTGGAAGCTCTGGAATTTGGCGACAATATTCCTAGGAGATTTCTTTTTGGGGTCTATTTGAGGAGGTGATCGGTGGATTCTTTCAATTTCTATTTTGCCCTGTGGCTCTAGAATATCAGGGCAGTTCTCCTTGATAATTTCTTGAAAGATGATATCTAGGCTCTTTTTTTGATCATAGCTTCCAGGTAGTCCAATAATTTTTAAATTATCTCTCCTGGATCTATTTTCCAGGTCACTGGTTTTTCCAATGAGATATTTTACATTGTCTTCCATTTTTTCATTCCTTTGGTTCTGTTTTATAATATCTTGATTTCTCATCAAGTCACTAGCTTCCACTTGCTCCAATCTCATTTTTAAGGTAGTATTTTCTTTAGTCGTCTTTTGGTCCTCCTTTTCCATTTGGTTAATTCTGCCTTTCAAGGCATTCTTCTCCTCATTGGCTTTTTTGGAGCTCTTTTGCCATTTGAGTTAGTCTATTTTTTAAGGTGTTGCTTTCTTCAGTGTATTTTTCAACATTTTTTTGGGTCTCCTTTAGTAAGTCCTTGACTTGTTTCTCATGGTTTTCTCTCATCATTCTTATTTCTCTTCCCAATTTTTCCTCTACTTCTCTAACTTGCTTTTCCAAATTCTTTTTGAGCTCTTCCATGGCCTGAGACCAGTTCATGTTTTTCTTGGAGGCTTCTGTTGTAGGCTCTATGACTTTGTTGACTTCTTCTGGCTGTATGTTTTGGTCTTCTTTGTCACCAAAGAAGGATTCCAGAGTCTGAGACTCAATCTGGGTGTGTTTTCATGGCCTGGCCATATTCCCAATCAACTATCTTGACCCTTGAGTTTTTCAGCGGGGTATGACTGCTTGTAGACTGAAGAGTTCTATGTTCCATGTTTGGGGGGGATGCGCCAGCTCTGCCACACCAGCACTCCTCCTTCCCCCAGAACCCCAACCTGGACTGGGCTTAGATCTTCAGCAGGCTGTGCACTCCTGCTCTGATCCTCCACTTAATTCCTCCCACCAGGTGGGCCTGGGGCCAGAAGCAACTGCAGCTGTACTCCTGTACCTGCCCCACCTCTGCTGCCCCGGGCAGTAGCCGAACTGCGAACTCCTTCCACTCCCGCAGCTTTTCCCACTAACCTTCTCTCTTGTCTTTGGTGTTTGTGGGTTGAGAAGTCTGGTAACTGCGGCAGCTCACTGATTCAGGGCGCTAGGGCATGATCTGTCTGGCTCCTGGTCTGGTTGGTTGGCGCCGCTCACGCTGGGCTCGGCTTCTCGGCTCCCCTCTGCTCCCAGCTCCGTATGGGGTAGACCTCCCCCAGAGACCATCCAGGCTGTCCTGGGCTGGAGCCCTGCTTCCCTCTGCTGTTTTGTGAGTTCCATAGTTCTAGAATTGGTTCAGAGCCATTTTTTATAGGTTTTTGGAGGGACTCGGTGGGGAGCTCATGCTAGTCCCTGCTTTTCAGCTGCCATCTTGGCTCCACCCCCTGGAGTAAGCTTCTTGAAGTTAGAAAACCATTAAGAAGACTAATTAAGAAAATGCTAACTGCAGCCATGAAGAAAAAAACCCAAAACAAAATGTCGTCAGCAGAAAAATATAAAGATTACAGTGCTGAAGAGTGGGAAAAAGTTAATTTTTTACTTATGAAATTGACTTTTTCACTTAAGGCTATACCAAAACTATTATCAGGAGAAAGCAAAGTGCGATCTGTAAGATTTGGGCATCTTCATTACTGTAAAACATCTATAGCAAAGTATATTTTAGGGCTGTTTTACTTCCAGTGGACCTGGAAGGTTTGGCCCCATCAAGGAAAAGATAAATTCTAATCAATAGACTGATATACAGAGAAGCAGAATTATTCCATAATTACAGAAATTCCCAGATGGAAATGTACTACTACAGGACAACTTTTCATCATGTTATTCATCAGAAAATGTTAAAAAATTTATCTAAGAAATGTGGATAAACATAAATCAATAGTTCGGGAAAATTCCTGATTTAAAATCCATTGAAAACCTACAGGCTATAATCAAGGATATATTTAGAAAAACAGCCTTTTTAAAATCAAGAATATACTTAATTCCAGTGAGATAAGTGTAGTTCCATGATGAAGAACCGAAGAATATGTGTCAAAATCTTGTGAACTTAATGACATTTCATGTAAAGCAAGTGATTATAGCAGAAGGAAGACATAGTCCATATTTAAAGTTTTTTTCAGTTATAAAGTATATTGTAAAAGCCAATAAATTTAATTATTTTACTTTGTCCCTATTAATTTATAGAACACTGTAAAATAGACCTTAGTGTCAGGGTTTCTGACCCCTGATTTCAGGATCCCTTGACCACTGCCACTGACATGCCCTTAGAACTCAGAGAAAGTAATCTCTGAGGAGGGTAACTGACATGCTATGTAGAGCATTGGGCTTTGTGTCAGAAAGGCCTGAGATAAAATCCTGCTTCATATGATGGCTACCCAAGTGACACTGGTAAATCAATTAACATCTTTTAGCCTCAGTTTCTTCATCTGCAAAAAGAAAATAATAATAGCAATAATTTTATGGCATTATTGCAAAGGTCGAATGAAATACTAGGTGTAAAGTGGTTTGCAAACCATAAAGCACTGAATAAATATAAGCTACTATCATTTTTCTCAGAGATAGTTTCCACTGCTCCTGACCATGTTTTGTCATTACTGCTCTTCTCCTGAGTGTACACATATAAGTCTCCACGCAATAAGGTCAGAAGCATCAAAAAAGCACTTCAGGGACAAAGGAAACATATCTCTGATATGTATCTCATTATGAAAGAAAAAGCAACCAGGACCATATATAAACCCAAATTGGAAGATGTCCAGAGACTTAAATTGCCGTACATCATTTGTTTACAGTGTCCACTACTACTTTAAGTACACTGGCTACAGCCGTCTCTTCCTGTAAGGAAGTGTTAATGAAATGAAGAGGCTTATGGGCAGCTGACTTTAGGAGACATATCAGAATGGGAGTCACCCTCTGCCCCCAATCAGTGCTGCCTTCCATTTCCACACCTCATTGCATATGGTGCCAGTGGCTTAGTTTGGACGATTTAGGGTGATTTAGTTCCACTCTCTTTTTGCAGATAAAGAAAATGAAGACTGACCCCCTCCCCCCATGCATCAGGTCACATAGAAATTTACTGGCAGTGCAGTGATTAAAACTTGGTCTAGTATTAGCTCCTAGGCTAGTGCTTTTGTCGTTACACTGAAATAATTCTCTACCTAACTTTCCAGGCAATCCTTCTACTTCTATCTCTCCCATTTGTTCCAACTGTTTATGATTCCTTCCCCAAAGACCACAAATCCTGTTAGAAGGGAGGCAGATAGGCCTCTAAGAGGGGCTTTAAGGCTCAAGCAATTATTGAAAGGGAGATTAAGATTTAGGAATACCTAGATTTAAGTCCTAACTCTGACACATACTAGCTATGTGAATTTGGCCAAGTTGTTTTAACCTCTCCGTAGCCCAGGCAGTTCTTTAAGACTATAAGTTGTAGAGAAGGTGTTGACTTGCATTGGTAGAGGGAAATCCTTCACCTGAGAATTCTCTATACTACTAAAATTATAAATCCAGTCCCTATCTCTATCACTTTTACTAATCTAATTAAACACTTTAGCTACAAATTTAAGCCAGAAGGGACTTATAAACATTCAGAATCTAAATGAAAAAAGGAGTTCTTCTGTGGGATGGGTGGGAACATGTGAACTTGGGATGGAGAGAGGTTTTGCACCCCCATCTCATGATGCATTTGTGTGAGTCACCTAGTACATCTGGAAAAAGCTGCTTCTTATGCTTCGAGGACTGATGGTAGAAGAATAGGTGCCATCAAGTGAGAGGTCATTCTACACTGTTGAAGGGAAAAAGAGACAAGTAGCAATAACTGGTGAATCTTTGTTGAAGGGTATCAAGACAGTGATTTGTTGTCCTGAAATAATATAATGTTGTCTACTATTTTCCTAGGATATGTATGTGGAATATGATGGAAAGCCTTACTGAATATTTTCAGACTTAACAATCACAACCCATTTTTGGTGATTCATGTGGGGACAAAGGATAAAACTGGAAAAATTTGGAAACCATTACTACTAGGATTATAAAGTCCTGTGGGGTGGGATAGGTTGGGGGGGGAGAAAGAGAGAGAGAGAGCGAGCTTGAGTGTATTGGTGGTGTTTTTATCAACACTGCTAACTTCAAATGAGAAATTCAGAAGAAAAAGAAAGATTTGGGAAATGAAAACAAGATAGCTTCTGAGCCTAGGATTTGGATTTTGGGAGCATAACTTAAAATACAGGAAAGATGGCAGGTTGTGATGAACAGTAAAACATTTTGCTTAGATCTAACAAAGATTCTAAGCAGAAAAAAAAGCAGGAAGGAGAAAATATTTCACAAAGATTACAAGTCTAGTATCATGGAATATAACAGGTGTACATATTTGACCAATATAAATAAACTGCCTATTGTAAGAAAACCAAAACCACCTAGAAGCCACCTCAGCCAAAAAATGCTTGATCTCTTTGCTAAGGAAAGAGTTGTGACATCTAAGAGCAATACCAATTTAGTATATATATATTGATTTTTATATTTTACTCATTTATAAAATCTTACATGGATCTCTTCAAACTCTAAAATTCTATTTTCTAATTTTTTTTAACAGGTCTGAAGAAAATGAGAAATTTGGCCAGTCAAAGAGATAATTTTATAACCTCTGACACCATTGCCTCCAATCATCAAAAATATAAACAAAATTTCAACTTCATTTTGAAGGATGTGGATCAACAGACTCAAAGATAATTTTTCAAAAGTAGGTGTTAAATAATTATTTTTGAGTGGGTGAATATAGCTTCCAAATATTTATAATCCCATAATCCATTAATATACTTTTATTAAATGCATGCTAGGTGCCTGTGGTGAATACAAATACAAAAGTGAGGCAGTACCTGGTCTCATGGAGCTTAACATGGAGGGAAATGGTAGTCAAAGAAGGGTATTTTTGGTCTGGAAAGTAACAGAGATTGAATCAAGCCATAAGTTAACTGATTGCCCATGTCCTTTTTAGTAGCAATGGTAGCATTAATTTGATTTTGTTTCCAGGATAAGAATAACAGCTGGAAAGGGGAACAAAGGGGGAGTACATGTCAAGGCAAATGGCAAGGTGGTAAGAACCGGTGTCCTAGTAGATGGCTGGCTCAGATTATGTAATTCTATAAACTAAAGAAAATGAGATGCCACATTAGAGTAGTTGGTTTATGCTAGATGCCATACATTTGGTTAATATAGTCCCTGGCTTTGTTTATCTCATTAAGAATATTGTTGACACATGTCTAAAATGATGAATGATGTTAAAATTGTGTTACAAAGGAAGGAGAGTTTTCTAATTAAGGAGACAGTCTAATTAGTGACTAGACTTCAATCCTATGTCCACATATTTATTAGCCATGTGACTCTGAGCAACTCATTTAATCTTAGCCTCAGTTTCCTTCTCTGTAAATGGAAGTAATAATACATATAATACACTATTGTTGTCAGGACCCAAGGAGATTGTGTATATAAAATGCTTTACAAATCTTAAAATCGCCATACAAATGTCAGTTATTATTATGCTGATACTTTGCTTTGAAAAGGTTAATTAGAAATAAGGATGCACATTAATTTGTTCATTCAAAACAAATGGGAACAGGTTATGAAATGGAAGAAGACTGAAGTACTGATGTTCCATTTCTTCAATAATGGATAAAATGTGAGCTACTATTTGCAAAAGGATTAATCCACTCAGGACTTTTTAATGTGTGCCTTGCACATGGTAGGTATTCAGTAAATACAGAATTGAATCATAAAAGGAATAAAACATTTCCTGAATTGTTAAAAGATTGTTTTAAAAAGCACTTTAGATAACTTGATTTCTATTTAAAGTTTCATAAAATAAAAAGGTTAGTTAATCTTTAAGAGGAAAACATTTAAGCTAATTGGATTTTTAAATTTGAAAAGCCCATAGGGAGAGGCTTCTCTTGATTAAAAAAACTTTGGCCAGGTTTAAGAGCAGGGTAATTAACTGCCAGATCAAATTAGGTTAAACAAGTCCTGAATTTAGAAGAAATGCAAAAAAAAAAAAAAAACCCCACACCCAAAAAAACCCAGTGAAATTCACCAAACCTTCTAAGTGCCAGATTGAGTCTTGTTTTGTGTAAAGGCATAAATTTTGCTCCTAGATATTTATACATAATTCTCACAAAATGCAACTGACATTTTTCATGAACATTATTAAATTGGTTATCTTAGTTTTAGCCTGGTTAAGTATATGAAAGCATTTAAAATACCAAATTTAATTAGTGCAAAGTGTCTATATCCGTGAATTAGTGGGGTACACTGGAAGCATTTTATAATTCATTACAGACATTAATTAATGTACATTGTATAGAATGGTTCAGGACTATGTAGTCTGAATATTTATTACTTTATATTTATAGAGCACCTCTCTTACAAAAAAGTCCAAGCGCTTTACAAATACTATCTTGTCCCTACATGTGCCAGGCATATTGGAGTTACTCCTTTATCTAGAAAAATATATTCAAGTCAAATATTATCACAATGAAAATGATGACAACGAAATCGGTTGTATAAGACAAAGTTCTCTGACTAGATTCCAAAGTTCCCTCTAATTATTTTAGGTTGTGAACAGATGACCATGAGCAGGGAGTAAGTGCTAAGCCCTGGGAATACAAATAAATACAAGCAAAAATGAAGACAGTCAGTCCTGCCCTCAAGGAGCTCATATTCTATCATATGTCAGAGACAGGACTTGAATCTACATATTCCTGATTCTGAGTCTGGTTCTCTACTGTACTTCATGCTTCTTGTGACCTTAAGTTCCATTAATAATGTGAAGAATAAGGAAAGTAATCATGCCACTATTCTCTGACCTGGTCAAATCATCTTTTCAAATATTAGGATTTAGGGCTGAAAGGGCTCTTGGAGATCAGCTAAACCAATCCCTCATTTTACAGAAGTGAAAAGTGGCACAGGAAGGTTCAGTGATGCCTAAGATTGCTTCTACTTTAAGTAGTAGATCTGGCATTCAAACCCAGATCCTTTAATCCCCCAAATCAGTGTTCTTTTTGCTTCACTATTGTTTTCTGCTTTGGCTGCTAAGTTTTTGGAGTAATATTGACTAATTTCAGCATGTTCAGAGAAGAGCAACCCAGATGTTGGGATGGCTTGAAATTATGTCATATGAGAATCACTTGAAAGAATTGGAGGTGTTTATCCTGGTAAGAGAAAAATGTAGGGCTTGGAGTGGGGGGGATTGGGAATGACACATCATCACTGCAACTCAATTTTGCAGGGATGACCTGTGGAAAAGAGATCATATTTGTTGAACGGATATGGGAGAATTAGAACCAGTGAGTAGAAGTTAAAAGGGAACACCATCGATAAGCCATTGATTTTTCCCAATGACTGTTATTTATTTAATTGATTTAAACATTTCATTTTCATTTAGAGTTGAGACAAATATATTATTCCATTTTCTTCCATTTTTTATACTTTAGAAAAAAATAGATTACTCATACACTTGGAATTTATTATGTTGATCTGTAGATCAAAACCCTTTTTTTTTTTTGCCATATACAGTTAATGTAACTTTCCCAGAAGTATGTGTTGAACAGCAATTTCATTTCCTACAGCTGATTTAAAAAGAAAAAAAAAGTTGCGCTGATTCCTTTTGCTTTTATTGCATATCATAGTCGGTTCTGAATTTCTGAGCACATATTCCACCCCTGGAATTGCAACAAGGAAAAAAAAAGCAAAATCATTTTATGCAGTGGCCATGTCTGACAATGTATGCAACATTTATTTCCTGTAGTCTTGTGTCCCTCAGCCAAGAGGAGGGAGGTATAGTTCATTATCTGTTTTCCAGGACCAAGACAGGTTATTACAGTTACTCAGAGTTTGTCTTCCTTTAGTGTCCTTTTTATTTCTGTCATGTATATTGTTCTTCTAGTTCTACTTACTTCACTCTGCACCAGTTTATACAAATCTTCCTATGATTCCTTGAATTTCTTATAGTCATCATTTCTTCCTGCACAATAAGATGTCAGTACATTACTATACCACAGTTTATTCTGCTTATGACTTATCCAATTTATAGGTACCCACTTTGTTTCTCATTCTTTGCTACCACAAAAAGTGCTGCTATGAATATTTTCATATATATATATTGGACCTTTGTTTCTGTCTTTGGCCTCTACAAGATGTATACCCAGCATGGGATTGTTGAGTGAAAGGGTATAATTTAGTCATATTTCTCACACAATTCCCTATTATTTTCCAGAATGGTTGGATTAATTCACATCTCTATTAACAGTTTATTAATATGCTTGTCTTCCCATAACTCCTCCAACATTGTTTCCTTTTTTTGGGTCATCTTTACCAATTTGCTGAGTATGAGGTAAAACTTCAGAGTTGCTTTAATTTGCATTTAATTTGTGATTTTGAGAATGTTTTTTTATGGTGTCATTGATAGTTTGTAGTTCTTTTCAAGTGTCTGTTCATACCTTTTGGCCACTTATGGGGAATAACCTATGGTCACCTATTTGTGTCGATTATTTTTATATGTTGAATATCTGAATTTTATGAGTGATTATGTGATGTATGTATTTTTCCATACTGGTTGATTTTCTTATGCCTTTCCAATCACCTTGTATTTATTTTGTTTGTATATATATATATGTATACATATATATTTTGTATATATATGTATACACACACACATATATATTTTATATATATTTGCTGGCCCCATCCCGTTCTAATCTGAGGGCCGCCTATCAGCTCCAGACCCATCCATGAAGTGTTGAGTTCAGTCCTGGAGGGAAGCTGGCCTCTAATCATCAGTGAACAAGCATTTGTTAAGCGCTTACTGTGTGGCAGATACTGTAGTAAGTCCCTCTAATGAGGGAGGTGTAGGTTACTTTTCTCACACTCTTTGGCTTGCTAGCTTTGATTGTGGCTCATGTTTAGGAATTCCCAATGTGGCAAATAAAAAAAAAAGGTACTCACCTTACATTGTAATGGGATAGGCATTTTTTTTTACCTACATACAAAAGAAATGCTAATAGACAACAAACAACTCACAATATGAATGAAGAGAACAAATTAGACAAGGATTGGGTAACTATTATACTCTCTTAGGAGGCTGACACTTAAACTTCATCAAAAAACAAAGGTAGTTTACAGAATATTGATTAGGTTTTTACATTTCATCTCAGTTCTACAGTGTTCAAATAACTCCCAGAGTGCATGTTTTCTTTTACAATTGGCTAGGTTTGGGACATTGTTATTGTGGGTGATTGTCTTATCTAAGAGCACTGGAATGGTTCCTGGGCACTCCTCTATTTGCTACCAGTGAGCTCTGATCTGATTGGGCCTGTGACATCTGGACCTCTGGAATTCACAAGGTCACCTCCAAGGCTAGATGGGTCCATCTTGGGTTAGAGCCTAATTTGCCTAACATCGGGAAAAAACAATCACAAAAGAAATAGGCCAAATCTAAGCTTACACTTGTCTCTGAATGACATATCCTTTAGATGCCATGTTCTCACAGCTGCCTTGGCTAGAATGGTGATCGGGAAAACTCATCCACTCTAACTCTACCACATCATGGGAAGTGACTTGAAACAATCCTAACATGATTCACAACGAGGAGGAAAGAAAAGGAATTTATTAAATACCTATTATGTGCCAGGCACTCTGCTATCTTGTTACTGTTATTGTCTAGTGATTTCAGTGTCTAACTCTTCATGACCCCATTTGGGGTTTTCTCGGAAAAGCCACTGGAGTGGTATGCCAATTCTTTTTCCAGATCATTTTACCAATGAGGAAATTGAAACAAACAGGGTTTAGTGACTTGTCCAAGGTCATACAGCTAGTAAGTGTCTGAGGCCAGATTTGAACTCATGAAGATGAGTCTCCCTCAGTGTGTAGACATCTACTACACCCCCTAGCTCCCCAGGTACTGGGCTAAACACATTACAAAAATTCTTTCATTTGATCCTAACAACAACCCAGGAGGTAGTTGCTATTATCATTCCCATTTTCTAGTTAAACCCAGGATCAAATAGCTATTAAGTGCCTGAGGACACATTTGAATTCAGATCTTCCTGAATCCAGACCCAGCACTCTAGTCCCTGTACCACCTCACTGTCTTTGTAGGGAGGGAATAGAGCTTTGATCATAAGGACACTCTTTTAGATATCCACTGAGCCATCAGTTCTTCCTACACAGCAGCTGCTAAAAGGAATTATCTGAAAGCACAAGTCTTTAATGGGGAGAGAGATGGATGGCTGACTGACAAATGATCGGAAGCAGGTCCCAAAACTTCCTACATGGTCAAGCAGAGCCAGGAAGTGCACCTCTGAGCATACTCCATGGGATGACCCTTGTATCATATGTATATGTTGACTCTCCTTATAGGATATAAGTTTGAGGCCAGGATTTATTTCATTTTGTCTTTGTACCTCTATCCCATAGCAGAATGCCTAGCACATAGTAAACAGTTAATATCTGTTGATTGGTTGATCAAAAATATCATTAAGGGTGGGCTTTTTGCTGATTGATTGATTGATCAAGAATGTCATTAAGTATGGGCTACTCATGTACCAAGAATGAGGGATACAGATGGATAGCCTAAATGATGCACTAGTATCTACAAAATACAAAAAGCAAAAATAAATCTTCTAAATATCTGGCAGATCTTTTACAGAGAACCGTTCACTTAATTATACAAACTTAATTATATAAACTAGTGGCCTAGTGGTCTCCCAACTTTTTTATCTTGTGCCTCCTTATTGCTAAAATATTTATGGTATTTAGTGCATGTATGTTTATGTATTTATAAATTATATAATGCACTAGTATATTATATATATTATACAACTTAAATAAAAATGGAAATTAAAAAGGATGATCTAAAGCTGAAATATTTTAAAATATTTTATTAATAGTACATTTGTTTTTGCTCTCAACAATAATAAAAGAAATACCTAGCATTGGTGTAGTGGTTTACATATGTCATTTGATCTCCACAACAGCCCTGTGAAGTATGCACTATTATTATCCTGATTTTTACAGTTGAGGAAACTGAGGCTGAGAGCAGTGAAGTGACTAGTATCTGAGGCAAGATTTGAACTTAGCTCTTTCTGACTCCATGTCCGTTATTCTATCTACTACTCCACCAATTGTATTTTAGTGAGATAAACCTGATTAAATATGTTTCATCGTTTTTCAAAATCTTGGTTTTACCCTTCGTGATATGGTGATTTGAAGGTTTGGTTCTAAATTCATTTCATTTTGATATGTAGTTTTAATGGCTGTCAGAGCTAAAGAAGATAAGTCCCAAACCTGTGTACATCCAAATGGAAGGAATGCATCCTTGGCTATATTTATTAAATATATTTATATATACATATATATAAATATATTTATTAAATCATGTAGTGAAGGAAAGTTTGGATGAAGACTGGCAGAGTTACACAGGGTTAGCATTTAACCAATCTTTAATACTACTTACAAGAGGAAGAGAACAGGTGCTAATAGGAAACAATTTTGGGGTGTGCGTATGTGTATGTGTACGTGTGTAGCAGGTGGGAGGGTTTAGGGAGGGGCTTTGCCCCTGACTTAAGGGTCGCACACAGTGGGATGGCTTGGGGACCATGTAACAGTTTTGCTACTCTAGCTGAAGGTCCAGATCTCCTCAGGGCTCTAACTTCTGTTGAGTTTCATACAAAGAAGCAACTGTATCACCAATAGGAGACTGCCCTGTTATTCACAGGTATGGTGTAGTTAGGACTAGTGGAATGTGAGTATCTTTTAAAAATTATTTAATAAGAAGTAGAGAATATGGGGTAAGGACATAGGGAACTTACCTGTGCCACTGTGCCATCTAGAAAGAGGTTGGGGAATGGGGTGGGGCGGTAATACCCAGTCTTCTGGTTTATCAGCCCTAGCACACATGTATCCTTGGGATCTGGGACCATACCATTCAAACAAGTTTTCACTGACTCACAAATCATCATGCTCATTTTAAAACCCTATCAAAAGTTTTTGTTGAAATCCATGTAGTAAATTTCCATCTTCCTTGATAGCAATCAGTTATTCTTACAGACAAATCAGGTGTAACATTTTTATAATTTTAACAAAGTTCAAAATTCACCTGAACTTTTTATTGGGAAGATTTTAATACAGGTTAGAAATTGCTTCCATTTTAAACAGTATAGATATGAAAGTTTTTTTCACAGGTAATGTGCTTATATCATATTCAGTAACCCATATAGGAAAGATTAAGTGTACAGGAGGAGAGGATGGCTGGCAGTGAGGAAAGAGTCAAAGATAACAAGAGTGTTGATAACTGGGATTACTAGAAGGAATAGTGTTGCCCTTGACAGAAACGGGGAAGTTTAAAAGAAGGGTGGTTTAGGGAGAAAAATAATGTGATGAGAATCTGCAAAAGAAAAAAAATCACAATCCATCCATGAATGTTCATCCTGTGCGGGTCACTCTGTCCCACCAAAAACAAAATGGGTGCTGGTGAGAGTCTTTCTCATCAGCCACTGCCCTGGAGTACATAGTTTGTGTGTGTGTGTGTGTGTGTGTGTGTGTGTAATATTTTCCCAAGGGTTACTCTGGGTGTCCAGCTTGCAAAGCAAGTACAGTGGGAGAGGTTCGTAGCTTGCACAGTCACCCCAAGGGTGGCCAGCTGCTAGAAGGGGCAGAGTAGGGAAGTATTATAGCAGGTAAAGGGGATGGTATAATTGTGTTGGAAATAAGCCCAACAACTGGCTATTTTAAGAAGATAGTATGTGACACATCTTCCCATTATCTGATAGTTTACCCTGTGGGGTCATGACATGGCACATCAGGGATAGGGTCCCCCACTTTGGAGATCAATGATATAAACAATAATTAAATCATTTCAAATAACTTAGGCAATTAAGAAGCCTCTCAAATTGGTTTTATTTATGTGCAAGATTGTACATACATTATATCGTCCATAAACTTTGAGCTTAAATTTTAAATTGTACAGAAAAATAGGATACATGCTTCTATACATATAAATTATAACATGGTAGCAATCTAAAATGTAAAATCCTGCCATGTATCAAAATAGTTTCCTTCTTATATGGAAAGAAGTTGCATTATATACATGAAAGTCTATATAACCTATAACATACAAAAGCCTGCATTCAATTACAATTATGACATGCAGATTGTGAGTGTGCCTTATGCTCTTAGAGAAGCAGCATGGTATAGTCATGACCACACAAAGGAAATGGGAGTCAGGAAGACCTGGATTCTAATTTACTTCAAACATTTACTAGCTGTGTGGTCCTAGGCAAGTCATTTAACTTTTCTATGCCTTAGGAAATCTATGATTCTAACATCTGAGATCCCTCATACAAACATCAAAAAGATGGTGTTTATGGTCAATAGGACTTGTACTTTGAGTTATTTTTCTCATTTGTGTGGAAGTCAGCAGTTTACACATTCTAGCCTGGTCCCTCTAGCAATCAATGACATACAGACAATAGGCCCTCAGGGTTAGAGGTTCTGTCTGTATCTGTGAAACAGAACAAAGCTAAGTGACCCATAAACTGAGATTGAATTGTAATCGTGCTTAATTCATAGCCTCATGCTTCAATTAACTTAACATGGTTTATGTATACTCTACATACAAACCACTCGGTAATAGTTTGTAAAAATTCAATTGTTAAAAAATATTGACACACATTTGAAAAATGGAAACATAAAAGTATTATCTTTCTGATTTGATCTAATAATCTAATATCTGAAGAAACTAGACTATGTCAAAATAAGATTTGTTACAAGAATGTCACAGAGTCTTTGGTGTTGAATTTTTTAGGACATTAATCTATGCTTAATGAGATCCTTAATCTGAATTTAAAATCAGAGATTTCCTTTCCATAAGAATTTAGAATAAGTTTCAAGTGATAACAGAAACCATGGAACTGATTTGCAGGTTTTTTAAACTATTTTTTTGAACTTATTATTTTACATTTTTCAATAACATTTATCTTTTTCTCCCTTTCACTGCTTCCCTCATCCAGTAAAAAAAAAAAAGTAGAATCATTGTAACAACTGTGCATAATCAAACATAATTGATTGGAAGTTGAGGGCTCAGGTGCAGGATCTTGACTCACTATTGTCAACTCCTTATTTCCTATTGATTAATTTTTCAGAATGCAGAGTCCTAGGCCCTTTGTTTCTCTTCTTTCTACTTAGTCTTGCCTATCTTTTCCCCATTCATTATTCATTAACATCTTTACTTAGGGGAACAGAAAGGTGAAACTCAAATCATTCAATTCCTCAACTTTGTGGAGCAAGGGCTAAAATGAGATGTAAAAATTATTTGTGCATCTGATTATACTATTCTACTTCCTTAATAAAAAAAAATTGAGCATTGGTTGTCTGCATTTTCAGTGCAACTATAATAGTTATTTGGTCCATCACGTAAGCTCTGTTTATAATGCATATAGCCACTCCTGGGTTCTTCTAAACTTTGGATGAGGTCAGAAAGCAAAGTACATCATCTAATACTTGATGGCATAAGATAATGTCTTGTCATCTTGTAACATTAATGGGATGTGAAGATCTTCCCAACCATTAATAGTTCACATGTGGAGCCCATTAAGGTGTGTGTGTGTGTGTGTGTGTGTGTGTGTGTGCGCGTGTGTAATATTTTCCCAAGGGCACCTGTACAGCTGCTCTAGGTGTCCAGCTTGCAAAGCAAGTACAATGGGAGAGGTTTGTAGCTCGCACAGTCTGCCCCAAGGGTGGCCAGCTGCTAGAAGGGGCAGAGTAGGGAAGTATTATAACAGTTAAAGGGGATGGTATAATTGTGTTGGATTGTATAATTGTATAATTGTTGTTAAGGGGAAGCTTGCTTAGGGGAGGGTTGCTTGTAGGAAGGCTTTCACACCTTTTGCTAATTTCTAATTAGGCACTGAGTCATGAGGATTGTGATGCCTTCTGGCTCTGGTAGCTTACTTTGGTGGTTCGCTTATGAGAAGAATCTTGTGATTTCCTGGTCGAGACTCTTGAGTACGTTCAGGCTCAAGGCTCTCTTGATTCAGTGGTGTATGTAAAGTGTATAGCAATATTGCTTTGATTCAGGCAGTCAGAGCCCTGTGTGTTGGTTTAATTTCTCTGCTTGTATTTTCTCTGATGTTCAGGGTGCTGACTTTTCCCCTGAACTAATGAATGTAATTAAAGAAGATTGTTGACCCCTAAAAAGCTCTTTCCTAGTAAAGCAGATTAAAGAACTTGTGTTAGCAGGCCATCCTGTGTATGCTAGGGTGCTTGCTGCTATACACCTATAGTGGATGCAGCTGCAACAAAGTATCAATAATTATGTCCACAGGGAAGATGTAAAATTTGTATCCCATATGTTGGATGTTGACAAGTTATTTAATTTCTTATGAAGAAGCAAAAAAGTTGCAAATACTGAAGACATATTTTTAAAAAAAATGCATATTCTTCCGAAGGAAGAGCAGGGATGTTGCCTCATAGCCAAATTAGAATTTACATTACATAATTAAGACAGAGAAGAGGACCATGGGGGCACAGGCTGTGTGTAAATGCAAAAGCTGAATTAAAGTTTCAATAGCCATTCCATAAAACAGATTATATGAGAAAATTGGTATTGTTTAATTGTGGGTGCTGCATTTTAAGAAAGTCATAGATAAATTGGAGTAGATGCAAAGGAGGACAACTATGGCTTGCAATGGCATGATGAGGAATAGCAGAAGGAACTCTATATATTTAGTCTAGAAAGAAACGGCTTAGTGGGGATATGATTTTTGTTGTCTATGGATCTGATTTTATTGATAGAGAAAAATCCCAGTATGGAAACCATTACCAATGTAGATCAGCAATCCCTCTGTAAATTGGTGTTAGAGAGGTGCCTGGAACACTGAGAGGTTAAATGATGACACAGCTAGAATGTGTCAGAAGACTTGGAAGAAAGAATGTGTCAAAAGAAAGACTCCAAGGCTAGCCCTCCATCTGATTTGGCTGTTTTGAAATGAAGGGCTGTGATATAGAAGGATTAGACTTAACTTTGTAGATACAGAATGAAGAACTGGGATCAAAGATTGAGAGTTACACTGAGTTCAACTCCATATAAGGAAAAACCTTCAGGTAGAGGCTAGGTAACCAGCCACCTGTCAGAGATGTTGTAAAGTATATTCTTTTATTGGGAAAGAGACTGGACTTGATGACCTCAATGACTCATCCACCTCCCAGATTCTACTGTTTTATCACTGAATAGGCTTCTTTGGGAATAAGCATTCCAGGTGTGTGTCAGATGTTATCATGTGGTTAAAATTAAATTTTAGATTGTAAAATAACTTGTATTTGATTTACAGTAGTTCGATTGATTTATTTTGCTTGAAGAAATGTATTTGATTAAATTAGATTAAATCAACTTAAAAATGATATTGCTGCGGACTTTACAAATATCCTCAAAGAGAAGCTGGGGGAAAAATCTATATTCAAATTCTATTCTACAGTTTCTGACTTTTCAAAAAAAATTCAACCCATAATGTAAGTAGACTGCCATCAATAGTATTTAAAAGACTATGATCCCATGCAATTTCTTAGCCATTATCATCTGGAGGAAGAAAATAGCTTGGTCCCACCTATAGATTTTTCTCACCGTTAGGGGAAAAAATTTCTAGACAACCTTCCTCCGAGCTGCTTTTGCCTCAGGTGAAAAAATGCTAGTTATAGCTCAGGACACTATGCCATAATCTTTTCTTATGTCAGATCATTTAACTAGGGTTGGAAGGCATCTGCCAGAGGAATATGCCATCAGTTAAGGAATCCAATATAAGTATTACATCTGATTTGCCCTTAAATGACATAGAAAAGTCACATACAATAAATCCTATATTCTAACTCAGAAAACTCCAAATATCAGATTTTTCTTTACTAAGAGTTTTGTTCAGATTTGGCACATATAAAAAATAATGCATCACATAGCAATCAAATGCTTTGCTTAAGTTTATGTGGTATAGTTAAAATACCAGTTTTAATCAATAATTTTATTATTAGGCATATTTCTAAAGCATATATATATACTATAAATACTAAAACATCGAGTTCTTTTTCTAGTTCAGTAAACAGTATTATATAGTTTTATCCAGTGCCAAATTACCATGCTTTGTATTTAGCATAATTACATTCACAAGATCATAAGGAGCATAGTTAGTTACACTTCAAGACATGAAACTTCTTGCTAAAGTTCAAATTTGAGTATTTATAATTTTAGGAAGTGCAAATTAATATTTTACTTATGCAGAAAGCACATCTCATTCATGTAGGGTGTAGCTGGGAAAATTACCTTAAAGGAAAATAACTGTTATAAAGCCAAGCACTTTTCTCCACAGGAGAGATATAAAACTATCCTTAGGTCAGAGGTAGAAGCTTAGAATCATATGCAAAATTAAACCAACTTCTGATAAACCAGGGGCAGCAGACTACAAACTGCAAGGGTATGGTGCTACTGGAACCTGATGCACTGATAAAAAGCTGACCTAACAGCAAGGAAAGTGATGGCACCACTACATACATTACTAACCCATCCAGGCATCACTTGATTACAGCACAATTTAGAATGATGACAGTGAGTCAACAATTAAAAAAAAAGGGACCTATAATTTCATTTCATAGGAAATTTCCCAGAAAGGAAACTTCCTCTGCCAATGCAGACCAACAACTGTTCTACAACTTTCAGTCTATCTTAAGAGAGTTGTCTATGGTACTCAGAGATTATAAGTGTTTTGCCCAGTGTCACATAAACTAGAATGTCAAGAGACTGAACCCAGGTCATCCTGACTCCAATGCTGTTCCTCTATGCCCTATGTCATGCCATCCCTCAGTGCATCAATAAAAGATTAAATTATATTCAGTATATTCAGAACATAAGACAACATATATGAAGGCAGGGAAATATGTAATACATTTTAGGAAGATTTCCATTAAGAAGGTCAACATAATCTGGTGCTTAAAGGAATAAACTTCATTCCTCTAGAAAACTTACTTATGAGACACACCTCAGATGTTGTCAGGTAATTGAGGTATATGGTATTGTACTTCATTTTAAAAGATGTCTCCCCTTGATAATGGTGGGGAGAGGGAGACATTTAAGTTACTTTCTAGGCTATGTTTGATATTTACTTTCCAACCAATGTTAAATGTAGGTAAATTTTCAGTTTACGTCACCTAAGCTTTTGAGAGAAACTGGATAATCTAAATATCAAGGGGCAATGTGCCTTAGTGAGTAAAGTACTAGATCTAGAAAAGGATTGAATCTCAATTCAAGAAGACCTGAGTTTGAAGCCTGTCTCTGACATTAGTAGTTGCATGATACAGACAAGTCATTTAATCTTTCTGAGCCTATTTCCAAATTTGCCAAAAAAAATATCTATGCTACCTATCTTAGATGGTTTCTGTGAGGCTCAGATAAGAAAAAACATGTAAAGTCTTTGCAAACTTTAAAGCATTATGTAAAATCAATTATTATTAGTAAACTAGAGCAACAAACTGGCATATTCTTGCTATTTAGCTTTGCTCTGGTTCCTATAAGAAAAGTAAAAGGATTTAAAGTTTGGGAGGAGCCACATGCATCATATTTGTACAAATTTTAACAACCTGTTGCAAAATCATGCATTGTCGAATACTGGGTGTACAAATAGCCCTAGCCCCGGAGGCTTTAGCTAATTATGACTAGGAAAGGAGATTACTGCAAAAATAGATAAAACTTCAAATAACTCAGGGTTCTGCCAAGTAATGAAATAGTACTTTACCAAGTAATTTTTTAACTAAAAAAATGTGATGGGTTTTTATAGAGGGTTAAATAATATTAGTCCTATATTACAAAATGAACTCTTGAACAACAAAAAAATGGAAGTTCACAGTTTCATATATGATCTCCTTTTTTGTTTTCCTTTGTATATTGAAATGCTCATATTCATCCATGTTTAAGTTTATAGTAAAAAAAAATAAAAAGGATAAGGTTTCACAAGTCAGTGGCAAAATAACTAATGAAATAAATTTCAGTTAACCATATATATGTGACTTTGGGCAAATAACTTCACTTTTCTGGGCCTCATCTATAAAGTGAGGAAGCTGGACTAGAAAGCTTCTAAGGTTCGTGCCAGCTCTAGATTTATGATCCTACATACAAATCAAATATCTAACCACCACAGAATGATGTGGATGTTAAAAGAAATCTTGCTTCCAAGCTGATAATATTTGTTAAATACACAGGTGTGTGTATAAAATCATAATCTCTGCAAATTAAAATGCTTATGTAATAAACATTCTGTCACCTGGTATTCTCATTCACTAACCAGATCTCTTTCTTAACTAGCTCTGTTTAAGACCGGAGTTAGGGAAAAAGCATGATAGTTCAAATAGTCCCCCACGGCAATAGCATCGGAGTTAAAAGAAATAATATTGAATTGTTTCCTTATAAACATCCAAAATAACTGTTCTTCACTCCTCCCACCTCCCTGGGACTTTCCAGAGCATTCTTGCTTTTTCCTAAGGAAAAGACAGGAATTTAAGAAATCCCAACCATTTCTGATTGCTTTTTTTTTACACTTTACATAACAGATTATGATAAGTTTTGCCTATTTAAAAAATATCTAGATCGTCTATTTTCTTCTAATAGCCAAGGTCAATAAGCTTTGGTTGTATTATGCTTTGAACAGAGTTCCATGGATTAGGTACTTAAATCATTAAATCATCCAAGCTGAAGACTTTGGAATATATAAAAGTCTTTCTAGTAGACTTGTGAATCCTCAGAGTAAGATTAAGTTGTTTTCAGCATTGTTTTAGTGTTATTTCAATACCTCAAGGATTTTTAATTTCCCTGAGTTGATCCTTCTTCTACCACTACAGTTTGCAATACCTTTACAACAAAGCAGATTGTCTGTGGCCACACCTGATATTTTGGTATTAAATGATTTTTTTCCCTGTTTTCCATAGTCTTTAGGAACTGGTAATGACACGTGCATATGTATGTGTGAATTACATGTATATATACACATGTATGTATTTACATATAAATAATACATCTTTATGAATTTATGTGCTAGTTCTCAGTTAACCACAGTTTTTGATTAGCCAAGTACAAACCTTTTCTCAATCATGCCAGATGGCAGAGTTTACTGTAAATGTCTTTTGGAACTGAAATAGTTCTAGAAAGAGATTGTACTACATGCTATTAATACAAATAAGTAGAAAACCAGGGGTCCCTATATTTATTGAACTGAATTACTTGGCAGTAAAATTCAGTTAATGCCTTTGGCATTGGCGACACTTCCTCCCACTCAGATCTGTTGCTGTGGTAGACCTGCACTTCATCTGTAATTTCATCTGGAGCATAATCACCACCTAATATGTAAATTTTATCTTCAATTCCAACTGCACCTGCATTAAATCCTGCACACTCAAAAGACCCTTCTCCCTTCCAAACACAAGTGTCTGGACAAAAACTATAAACCTTGTAGGTAGAAAGGTCACATATGTACAGTGTGGAATTCACTGGCACTGCCTTGATTAATGTTGCATGAAAAAACTGGCCAAATTCTGCTACTAGTTCAGACCACTGATCAATTGTGGCATTATATTTAAAAAAACAATCAAGAGACGGATTAAAGGCATCAGTAATCTCCACTTCAGATCCAAGAACATAAATCACATTTTGGCATGCACTTGCTTCTGGGTAGTATATGCCTCTAGGCAACTGGCTTACAGATAACCACTCTTTGGAAAGAGGATTGTAAGAATCGACGTCCAACAGACTTTTAATGTCCCGAGCTCCTCTAGTCTTTCCACCTATAACAAACAATTTATTAAGAGCCACAACTGATGTGTGCATGGTTCTTGGTTTTTTCATTGCCGATACTAAGAAGAAGTCATTTTTGACTGGGCAGTAGCACCAAGTCTGATCAGTTGCATCATGATATGACTCAGCAATATGGAGTCGAACAGTTCTGCAACATTTCCCTTTGCAACCACCTGTCATGAATATTTTCTCTCCATAACTAGATAGACTAGATCCCGGCAAATCAATCATGTGAGTCTGTGGTAGCACTTTCCACTTATCTGTTTTAATATTATAGCAAAATGTGTGCTGATTTTCTCCTGCTTCTTCAGTTTTGTGAACAAATATATATTTTTCAGTTGTGGACGGACGTGCATCTGGAAAGAGTCCACTGGAACGCTGCACACTCTTAATTGCATCCCTGATTGTGTCAAAGCACTTGGTGCTTTTGAGTAAGTGATCTTCAGAGAGCAGGCAGTCCTGAAGAGTCTCCTCAGATAACTGATGTAAGCGTACCTTTTTCATCAAATGAGGCAGATGCTTTTGCCTTGATTCCAGGTTATGTTTGGTCCAATTAAGAACTGCTTTCAACACAGCTTCTTCTTCAGGAACATTTAATTCATCTGCTTCCAAACATTTTTGCAATACTCCAAAATTAATCTCTAAAAAGTCTGTGGATTTAAGTAGTAGAGAAAAGTGATGCTGTACAAATTGGAGTGCATGGTCAAACAAATGGGAAGCACCGTAGCTATCTGATATTGATAACAACTGTAAACAATTGACAAGATCAATACTTTTTATTAAAAAATCACTGCAAGCTTTGGAAAGGAGTGAAACTTGAAGAAATGATGACAACTGGAAGAACATTTCCACATTGTCATCTGTTATTTCTGTTTTTCCAGTATAGGCATAATCAAGAAAAGCTTTCACTGCTTTGGGGGACAAATTACTAATGGTAACACTCCCGTCATCTCGCTCTTTCATGTTTACTTCAAACATAGCCCTGCAAAAACAAAAGTAAATAACATATGGATGGTAAATAATATTTTCTCCTCTTTGCCTTTATATGGATCTAAAGTTAAAGAGTTTTAAGATCATAAGGAATATATTTTTAAACATGCTGGTTACACATTACACATATACACATATGTAATTTGAATGCACACAGTGCCTGGCACACAGGAGGTGTTTAATACAGGTTTACTGGCTGATTAAATTATTTATCCAATTACATATATATATGTGTATGTATATGTATGTAGGTATGTATGTACGCATATGGTGTGTGTGTGTGCGTGTGCGCGCGTGTGTGTGTATGTATGTGTGTATAAGCCTGGCCATCTGTTGATGAATTTTTTCAACTGTATCAACTCTGGACTATTTAGTAGAACGGTTTGTTGAGAGACAGTGTAGTATGGGGGGAGGGAATTAGATTTGGAATTAGGAGATATGAATTTGACTTCTTCCTCTAATATTTACTAATCTCAGATTTTCTCTACAGTTTTTATTTTCTCCAAGGAAAACCCATCGAAAAATGGGAGTAGGATTTGTCCATATTACTTGAATATATGTCCTAATGGATTGATGGCATTGATATTTTAGATTTTATGCCATTCTATACCCAGACCAGATGTAAAGTTCTTTCTATTAGGATTGTTCAGGGAAAAGATGGCTTTCTCTAAATACTATAAGGGCAATAACAGGAAACAGGAATCAGATTTGAAATGGCTACATGTGTCCATGGGATCATAAATTTAGAGCAGAGGGCAACCTTAGATGTTATCTAGTCCAACTCTCTCATTTTACAAATGAGGAGATTGAAACCCAGAGAGATGAAGTGGCTTTTTCAGTGTCACATAGGTTAAAAGTAGAAGATTCAGGATTTGAATCCAGATCCTTTCCACTGTAACATCCTGCATCCTTGACAGTAGTCTTATTTTTGTTTTTTAAAAACGCTTTCAAATGCACTTAGATTGCTCTAATGTTGACTTCAATTTCTAGGTTTAACTCATGTTGTCATGATGTTCATATAACTCATCAATAATGTCAAGTAGTAGCATTATCACATAATATTGCATACGTTACTTTCTAAATTTACATTTACAAATGTCTTTACTTTTAATCTGTATATATATTAACTGAAACCCTCCAGATGATTTATGAATAGTGAGAATTATTTTTAATAAATTTATTTTTGGTTTATGTCAGAACTGACTTGGTTTTGTTTCTATTACTAATATGTATATCTCTGAAAAAATTGTGAATATTCATTGTCTCTGAAGATCAAATAGGGGCCTGGCATGGTAGCACACACCTGTAATCCTTGAAATACAGCATACAAGTATCCTTCATAGTGCATATTTATCATATTTATTTTTCATAAATGAACACCTTTGAACAGTAAGGTCTGATTCCTTTGAAAATTAATATAACATTTATGAGGAAAACATTATGTAAATTTGTTTTTAAGAGCTACCTTTTTGCTTTGCTTTAGGCAAAGTCCCTCTGTGATTAAAAATAGGTGGGCTTCCTTTTCCCCCCCAGTTTAATTATTTTAAATATATCTATTTTTATTAATTTCTTCAGTTTTTATATCACATTCATTTCTGAATATGACTCCCCTACTCAGTGACTATAATAAAGATTTAAAAAAGAAAAAAGTAGTTCAGAAAAACTAACCAATACATTGACTGGATTTGCCAGCAACTAAGCAACTATTATAGAATAACACCTAATACATAATTAATTAATAAGTAACTTCAAGCCCAGGCCAGTGGAATGAATATGATGAAGATACCATGTGAATCTCTTCCTGAAATGAGGTCATTAGGGAGAAATCTCATTGTGTGAGTTTCTATAACTACAGCTCCCAAATCCTTCTAATCTACCTTTACCAACGTCCTTTCTCGTTCTTATAATCCTCTCAACACTGTTACAGTATAACCTAATATCCTGCTTCCTTAATAAAATAAAGGTCATCCAATGAGAGATTCCCCAGGTCTCCTCTTCCATTATTCATCTAACTTTTCGGCCTTTTGCAGTTAACATCTTTGTACTTGGGAGTGGGGAATGGGAGAGGTGTCTTTTCCCAAGGCTGGAAATGATTAAGGTATTCAATATGTAAAGTGGCCAAACAGTATAAGGATAAAGACTTTTATAAATTAATGAAATACTAAGAAATTAGATGTTTGTTTCAATATAATGTGGGAGAATCTGTTGGTTCTGTGATTTTCTTTTAAAAAACATACTTGCACATTATCTGAGAGAATGAGAAGGCAAAGAGAACATGAGTGCACTGATGGAATTTAAAAAAATAGCAAGAAAAAAACCAGAAAGATAGTAGGTAGAAGATGTGAATTAGAGGAACTACTCTCTAATGGGTAGAGAAGAGAGAGAGAGAGAGAGAGAGAGAGAGAGAGAGAGAGAGAGAGAGAGGGAGGGAGGGAGGGAGAGGGAGAGAGAGAGAGAGAGAGAGGGAGGGAGGGAGGGAGAGGGAGAGAGAGAGAGAGAGAGAGAGAGAGAGAGAGAGAGAGAGAGAGGGAGGGAGGGAGGGAGGGAGGGAGGGAGGGAGAGGGAGAGGGAGAGAGAGAGAGAGAGAGAGAGAGAGAGAGAGAGAGAGAGAGAGAGAGAGACCACAATGATAGGACAGGCCAGGGGTGGGGAACCTGTGGCCTTGAGGCCACATGTAGCCTTCCAGGTCCTTGGGTACAGCCTTTTGACCGAGTCCTACTTTTACAGAACAAAACCTTTTATTAAGGGGATTTATTCTGTGAAGTTTAGATTCAATGGGCCATACTTGAGGACCTAGAGGTCCACATGTGATCTCGAGGCCACAGGTTCCCCACCCCTGGGATAGACGTTGAGAGGAAAGGTGGATGAGAAGCACATTAAATAAATGAGAATTCAGGGTTACTTCCATATTCTGAGATATGTAAATGATACAATATAATTTCAGTAGAACTCTATTTTGATAGAAAAGGGATAAGCAACTGGATTGTGTGTTGTCTTCTTTTGTTCATTTCCCAATGCCTAAGCAGAGCCTATTTGTTAGATTTACATGCCCTCTGATAGCCTCTGTTGGCAGCTGGCAGAATTCAGATTTAGGAATTGGGAAGACATAATAACCTTTAATAAAGATGGTCCTGCATTTCCAATCTATTAAAGAATGCAAATGTCACACTATTTAATCTTGATTCCACCTATGGATGTCATTTTTTTCAAGGAACACAAATTATCAAAGAACACACCACCCTATAATGAATAGAGGATATATTTAAAACATTACGAAATGTCGACTTCATAATATGATTTATCTACATTATCCAGAATTTGAAATTTGAATCACAAAGAAACTGTTTACCTGAAAAAGTCACTGCAAGCTGCTAATACGCAACGATGGCATGGGATTATTTCATCTTTTACGATTATCTTAAAATCATAAAAGACATTCTTCTCTCTAAAATTCTGTAATACATTTAAAATTTGTTGCCCATGTTCTTCAGCCACAAGAGAGTTGCTTTTCTTATCAGGTGGAATTCCATTACACATGGCCCATCTAAGAGAATCCTGTGAGCAGTCCATGGCTAATGTAAGCTGTCCTCAGAACTAAAAAGCAAGAAAAAGCTGATTAATTTTCATGATAAAATATTTCAGTTTTAAAAGTTACTTATTTTCAATTGTATGAAAAGTGCTCCTGACTACAACTGAAAGCTAATGAGTATATTAAACATTTAATTGTAAAACTCTAGGATTTTTACTTTATTTTTTCTAAAATATTAACATATCAATAAAAATTAATTTTCATATCCAATGTTATGTCAAAGAACCAGTTTGCACACATATAGCATTTTAGCATTATGTTAGTAATGAAAATTAAACATGGAGAGATGGCAGAGCTTCCTTTTCGGGAAGGTTAGGGATATACGTATATTCATCTTAAAGAAGTAGTTTTCATATGTATAGAATGCACATAGACACAGTGGATAGAGTGCTGCACCTGGAGTCAGGAGCCTGAATTCAAATCTGGTCTGTGATGCTTTCTAGCCGTATAATTAGTAACGTTATGTCACTTAACCTCTATGTCAGTTTCCTCATCTGTAAATTGGGATTAATAACACTCACCTCCCAGGATTATTGTAAAGGTAAAATGAGATATTTGGAAATCACTTTATAAACATAAAAGCATTGTAAACATGTAACTGTTATTCTTCTATTTATTCTATATTTCTTCTTCCCCTTAAAACACGCCTTGATATCATCGTCCATTCTCTACTCACTAGTCCCCGATCGAAAGGTGGCCCTTCTTTTCTCAAAGATCAGCCCTTCCACTTGTACCCTTGATCCCATTCCCTCTTGCAGATGGCTCCAACAATCATCCTTGCTCTCTCTAATCTTCGATCTGTATCCGTTGCCTCATTCATCACAGACTACAAGCACTCAAGTATTTCCATCCTTAAAAACCTCACTTTATGCTATCATTTCCAAAGTCTACCATCCTATATCTCTCCTCTCTTTCACAGCCAAACTCCTAGAAGGAGCTGTCTGGATTTGTACCCATTTCCTCTTCTCTCATTCACTCCTTACTCTTTTGCAATTGGCTCCTGGCTTTATCACTCAATTGAAATATCTCTCTCCAAATTCATCAATGATAACTCAATTGCCAAATCTGATTACTTTTTATTCAATTTAAAACAAAAAAATCACTGCATTTGACACTGCTGGTCACTCTCTCTTCCCGGATGTTCTCTCTTTTCTGGGATTTTGTGACTCTGCATTCTCTTGGTTAGCCACCTAGCTGTCTGACTACTTCTTACTATTCTTACATCCTATCATTCATTTTAAACTGGATCTCTTAACTACCTCAAACTCAGGGTGTCTAAAACAGAACTAATGATATTTCCCTGATAACTCACATTCATTATAAATTTCTCTATTTCTAGTGAGGGCACTACTTTTCTTCCAGTAACTTAGGAGTCATTTTTGACGCCTTACTCTCACTCACTCAATATATACAATAAGTTGTGAAGAACTGTCAATTTTCCCTCTATTATATTTGTTCCCTTCTGTTTACTCATCCATACACTGCCCCAGTTCAGGTCCTCAACATCCCATGACTGGACAATTGCAATAGTCTCCTAAATAATATCCCTGCCTCATCTTTATCCCCTACAACTGGTCCTCTACACAGGCCTCAAAAGAGTTTTCCAAAGACACAGGTCTGATCATGTCATTCTTTTGCTCAAAAAAAGCCACAGTGGTTCTCAATTATCTCTAAGCTCAAATACAGGCTATTCTGTTTGGCATTTAAACCTCTTCACAAACTGGCTCCAATCAAACTTTCCAGGATTATTGTACACTGTGGCCCTTCACACACTGTATGGTCCAGCCAAACCAACCTTCTGGTTGTTCCTTATACATGATATTTTATCTACCATATCCATACATTTATACAGACTACCTACCTGCAGGGATATACTTTCTCATCTCCAACCCTTAGAATCTTGAGATTCCTTCAAATCTCAGCTCACAGAGCATTTCCTACATGAAGTCGGTTCTGAAAGTTAGTATCCCTACACTACCTCTCATCACCGTGCTGCCCCGCCCCCAACAAACTTTGTATTAAAGTAAAAAAAGAAAGAATCCACTGATCATCTCCTGAAAGAAATCGGTTTAAGACCAGGATAGCTCAAGAAGCAAGGTAACATTTTGTCACCAGTCACATAAGCTCTGCCTTGTTTGACTCTAGATGTTTTTTGTAGGCATTATTTGGAGACAAACTGCCCATCTGCCATTTCCTTTCATTTCTTCCATGTAGGGGCCCGTTGAGAAGCTAGAAGCTCTAATTCAGAAGCCCATGCCACCATGTCGTTCATTTTATTGGGCTGGGGATGGAAGGACTTCTGAGAGACTTGGGAGCTGGTAGCTAGGCAAAGAACCCCACAATTGTGGCTCTCTGTCAGTGCTGCCAATATAGCCTGAAGCAGGCACAGCAAAGAAAAGCTGGGACATATCCTGGAAGACTGTATTAATGGTGAGTGGAACTGGACCATTGCAGGACCTGCAAGATGAGACAAAGCAGTGTGGTAGAGACAAGAAGAAAGAAAGAATGTGCGGAACTGGCTGATGCAGGTGAAACATCTCACCTGGGGTGAGACCAATGGGTTCTGAATCCCAGGGCTTCCCTCTTTTTCCTCTGAATGATTAATGAAACAATTTTTGTGAGTTCTGAACCCAAGATCCTTTCCTTTCTCTTCTTCATTCTTCATACCTATCATCATTGAGGTGGTATGGGGGAAAGGAGTCAACGAGACAAAGCAGGTTTCCCCCTACCCCCAGTTTTGCTATTAAATTCTTTTTCCTTATAATTCCTCCTATGATCACTGTTATGACCTGTTATCTTATTGTACAACCATAACACATGTGCACATGAAAAAGAAAATCATCTAAGTCTTATGAATGAGGTGGATTGGTCATGCAGGAATGTGAAATTTCTCAAACACAGGGTGTGAAATCAAACCAGAAATGAGATATTTCCTTCTTTTTACTAATTCTAGAATATATTCCAGGTCAAATACTTAGATTTATATGATTACAGTATCACCAACACTGACTCGGAAGTCCTGGAGAGCTCATACCTGGGAGTAGTTATAAGGGAGGGCCCTGTGGTAAGCAATTGGGATACAATAGTCTAGAAAAGCAGGCAAATGTAGACTCTATAATCTCTGACCAAGATCACTTGGCTGGTGGCCTGATGGTAGTGCCACTTTGTGGCAAAAATATATACTGCACTTCCTAGCTGGTTAGTTAATAAATTAATTGGTAGCCTGCTTTTCTGTAAGTGGCAGAAAATAGGGGAATGAACCCTGTGTGGAAGGATGTAGCTTCTGCAATATCATCAAATGTGTACCTAGCCCATCTTATCCATCATGGCAAATTAGATTAAATAATATTTTTTTTCTTGAAGAGTCAACTAGATAGTGAAGTAATTTGTGTATATTATATATCTATGCTGTTGTTATCCTCATTTTACAGTTGAGGAATAATATACATGCATATATGTATGTATATAAGTATAATCCATATACTTTAGGTTTTTTTTGTTTCATTCTCTCTGCTTTCAAACTTCAAAGGACAGCACATTTAAATTGGAAATAGGGTTGCTCCATACAGTACTCTTTTGGGATCAATTTCTTTTAATGCTTTAAATTTTGAAGAGCCGGAAATACAATTTAAATGAAGTCTGAGTTATCCTGAAATTTAAATGTACTTTACACTTTGCTGCCTGAAGTTTAAACACTAGAGTCATGGGCATGGAAACATCAGCATTATTTTCAGATTGACTTTCTTCAATGAAATAGAAATGTAAGCAGAGTAAAATAGGCAGCAATCTAGGGAAAATGACGTATATAAAGGTAGTTCATAACGGCAAGCATTCCAGGTAGCTGGCAACAGAAAGACAAATTAGAAGAACAGGGTATCTTATAGGCATGTCATAAAAACTGAGAGAGCAAGTACCTCAAATGATTAAAGTAGTATGTAATACAATAAAAGGCATGTTTTAGGGTGAGGAAAGAAGACCTCAGCTTGACACAGATAGAAATATCCCAAATAATGCAAATCTAGCAAGAAATTATAAATCATCTTTAAAATACTGTATTACTACTTTAACATGGTTATCACTACTGTAAATGATTTTCTCTAGTGACAGGTAAGCTAGGGGATACTGCAGGCAGGAAAGTGAGAAGCACTGTTTCCTATTAGCTATCAATCATCTAGGGCCATTTGTGTTTTAAACGCCTCAAACAGCTGGTATTTTTCTACACACAATTCAGAGAAAACTAGGCTGGGACCAGGCACAATTAGGAAGTAAGCAAATAAAGCTTTCAGAACCTCTTTTCACTTTCTTTGCCCTTTTCAAGGTGGTATTGTGAGGCTCAAAGAAGACAATGGATGTAAAGCATTTTGCAAACCATAAAATACCATGTAAATTCCAGTTATTATGATTATGCTTAGCTGTTAGTCACCAGACCTACATCTGGCGATGACTTCATTCCCTGAGCTTTCTATTGCACTCCCACTGAACTTAAGCCGTGCTTATAGAGCAATATAGAGGCATGTTGTTAAATTTTTACCAACTGGGCTGTAAGAAAAAAATGCACGCACAGATACTTTTAAGTTTAATCTGCATTATTAACACTTTCTTATTAAGTCTAGACAGTAAAACAAAAACTCTCATTTGCAGTGATTGCTAATTTCTGAGCTATAACTACTCATACTGAAAAATTAACAATGAGCTCTCTCAAGCCTGTTAGAGCTGGCTCCAGCCCAGCCTCGCTTGTTCCCCACTGGGGCCATGGTCTTACTACCAGAAAGGAAAGGAAGACAGAAAGTAATAAGACTTCCCTAAATAAAAGAACCTCCACATTGGGTAGTGGTTGGTGCTGGTGGTGATGGTGGTGGAGGGCAGATAAATGTGGAAGATGAGAGAATTTCAGAGAATGATAAGAGGCTAGAAAATCAGGAATAATAATAACAGTAATAATAATAATAAGGATTATTATTATTATTATAGAACATCTGCTATATACCAGGAACTGTGCTAAGTGATTTACAAATACATCATTTGAGCCTCACAATAAGGGAGGGAAGTGCTGTTGTTATTTTCATTTTACAGTTGAGGAAAGTGAATCAAATAGAATTTAAGTCTTTAAAATCTTGCTCAAGGTCACAGCTAGTAAGTGTCTGAGGCCAATTTTGAATTTTATGTCTTCCTGACTCCAGGCACACTATCTACTCTGCTGCCTAGCTGCCCCAGGGAGTCTTACAGCAGAAGCAACCAGTGCGGGAGACAACTGTGTATGTAGTTTATTTGTATAAGCTAAGACAGAAGACCAAGAAACAGGAGAATCAATTACATAATAGAAAGAATGATGGGTTGAATAATGAGGAAATCTGGGTTCTAGTTATGGTTCTGTCACTAACTAGTTTTGTGACTGGATAAGAATCTTAACTGCTCTAAGGCACGTCAATCTCTTTGCCTGTGGTTCCACTTACCATCTAAACCAAACTTTCCAAATGAAAATACTGCTCTCTGGCTACTCTTCTATGTATTGTCTACTTTTACTGGAATCTAAGATCCCTTCACGGGAAGTAAAATGGATAATTTTAGTTACATGAAATTAAAAAGTTTTTGCACAAACAAAACCAATATAGCCAAAATTAGAAGGAAATGTGGAGACTGGGGAAAAATTTTTCATAATATCTTTTTCTGTTAAAGGCCTCATTACTCAAATATATACATATATATAAATGAGACAAATTTATAAAAATAAGAGCCATTCTCCAACTGATAAATAGTGAACGGATATGAACAAGCTGTTTTCAAATGAAGAAATCAAGGCTATCAATAGTCACATGAAAAATGCTCTAAATCACTATTGACTAGAGAAATGCAAATTAAAACAACTCTGAGGTACTACCTCATACCTATCACGACAGAAATGGAAATGACAATGCTAGTGGAAAAATAGATAAACTATTGTATTGCTGGTGGAGTTGGGAACTGGTCCAAGTATTCTGGAGAGAAGTTTGGAACTATGCCCAAAAGGTTATAAAACTGTGCATACCCTTTGACTCAGCAATACCACCACCATGTCTGTATCCCAAAGAGATTTAAAAAAAAAGGAAAAGGAGTTATATGTACAAAAATATTTATAGTAGCTCTTTCTGTGGTGGCAAAGAATTGGAAATCAAGGGAATTTCTTATAGTATAGTAGTATTCTACCACAATTATATACCACAAGTTGTTCAGCCATTCCCCAATTGATTACTACTATGCTATAAGAAATGATGAGCAGGATGGTTTCAGAAAAAGATGAGATAACTTATATGAATTGATACAAAATGAAATGAACAGAACCAGGAAAATATTGTACACAGTATCAGCAATATTGTAACAATGATAGACCATGAAAGACCTAGCTTCTCCCATCATTATCCAAGACAATTCTAAAGGACCCATGGTGAGAGGTGCTCTCCACCTCCAGAAAAAGAAATGAACTCTGAATATAGATTGACGCATACTTTTTCACTGTATTTTTCTTGCTTTTTTTGTTTGTTTGTTTGGTTTTTTTTTGGAGTGTGACTGGTGTGGGGATATGTTTTGCATGACTTCATAGGAATAATCAATATCATTTCTTGCCATCTCAATGGGTGGGGGAGGGGTGAAAGGGAGAGAATTAAAATTAAAATTTAACTTAAAAAAACTTAAAATTAAAAAAAATTAATGTTAAAAATAAAACTTATTGGGGGAAAAAAGAATGTAAGATCCCTGAGGGAAGGAAAAAAAGTTTCCCTTTCTGTATTTGTATTCCAAGTGATCATCACAAAACCTGAAACATAGTAAGCATTTAATGTGTTTTTATTTTATTCTTTTTATTCTTTTTTGGTTTTGTTCGAACCTCTGTGTTCATCAGTATTTGGAAATTCCCTCCTCTAAAGCATTTCAGTTACTGCGGTAAAGTTATACCCTTAGAGAGAGGTAAGCTAGTGCCACTATTGCTTCCCACAGTCCAACCAAATATCCCAGTGCTCTTTTGCTCCATAATCTGATCAAAGATCCATATGATATCAATTGTTCACGTTTTCTTATGAATGATTTTTAGAGCTGAAAATGGCTAAACTGAAACTTCTGAAAGCCTCTAGTACTAGGAGCTCCAGGGACTGGAAGAATGTGCATAGTTAAAATACTATACTGTACAACTGTAATAGGATGCTTTTCCTCTATTTTTAGTTGTAAATGCATATTTAAGGTACAAAGTTGTTAAATTAGATTTTGTATGCTGACTTGTGAACCCAGTTACCATTTATAATTTTGTTTTGGGAATATATCTTGCCCATAATTAGGGACTGTGTATGTGCTACTTAATTAAATTTAACTTCATTAATGAATCCCATAATTTCAGAGTTGAAGTCCAGAGACTTTTTTAGGCTTATGCTCACTTGTAAAAGTCACATAATATTAGTGGACACTAAAAGAAAAAAAAGAGAAGAGCCATTTTATCTTCTGAGCAAGGAGCAGAGAGGGTAGGATAATATTAAAGTGATTTAAAGAGTGGAATTGTAGAAAAGAGAGAGTTCACAAAGTAAGGCCTCAATTTATTCAGTGAGGTATAAAGCAAAGTCTTCTACTGAAGGGGAAGGACAAAGTGATAGGGGTAGAGACCTCATGCAAGGAGAGAAGGTATGGAATAGCAGTTGTGAAGAAAATGATAGGCGAATTGAGAAAAGTCTAAGAATTGGTGTGCAGAAGTGAGGGCCCAGTTGAGATTACATAATACAAATGTGTAGTGGGCCTAGTTAGTAGGGTTGTACAACTTTCTCCAGTGGTGTTTATTAACATGTAAATAGAAGGGGGACAAGGCAGATGGTGAAAATAATCCAGGATTGGGATCTGGAAAGGAATGAATGGTGACAGCACAAGGGGCAAGGAACTAAATGGTAGAGAACAGTATAAAGCTGAATTGGTTAACTAAAGGGTTGAAAGTTTGAAGGGTAGAAACCAGGGAGAGGTGGAGCATCAGGAAGTAAGTGAGTGCTGGTTTAGAAGGGGCTAGGCATAGAGAGAGATGAAGGATAGTAAGTTATCATCAGATGAAGAATTCTGCATTTGGGAGATGGAACACTTCTAAATGAGGAGAATCAAAGGTATGACCATTCCTGTATGTTGCTGAGGTTCAAAGATGATGCTAATCACAAGAACTAGGAAGGCTGATAAACAGTGAGTATTTGGGGGCACATCAACAAATAAACTGAAGTACCCAAGCATAAGGGTGGGGATCAAGGTGAAAAGGAAGAGTGAGATCTGGAAACTAAACTCTTTGAGAAAGGGGTGCAAATGATTGCCTACCAGCAGAAATTAGCCACCAGGATCTGGATAGGGTGATGTACCTGGAGATTGATGGTGATAAGGGAAAAGTCTTGTCTTTGGGTGATATTTCTGTGGTAACTAATATAGGCCAGACAACAATTTCCACCCTTGGGTGAGTTGCTCTGTATTTCCATGAATGAAGTCTCTAATACTAGATGACATTCATATAGTGTTTTAAGAATTACAAAGTACTTTATATACATTATCTGATTTGGTCCTCAACAATCGTATTGTGTGGCAGATACTACTGTTCTCACCCCAGTTGCCCAGTACCTGGCACCTACTGGGTACTTAATAAGTATCTACTGAATTGAATTTATTGAAGTAATAGAAGAAGCTCAGAGACAAGGCCATGATCTTACAGCTGGTAAATGTCAGAAGCAGGATCTGAACCTAAATCTCTGTACTTCATACAGTATTATTCACAACATCATGCTGCTGCCTTTTCCTCTAAAGAATATACCAAGAACATGGACAGTTAACCAATGAAGTGTTCATAGAAATTGCTGGAATGAAAGGGATTGTACAGTTCATAGAGTCCAACATGACCAGGGTCACCCACCCAGTAAGGAGACACAAGGAACAGGGGGAACAAGGCATGGAGCGAGAACACACAGGCTCTGTTCTGCCAACATAGTGGTTCTGTTTGGCAAGAGTACAGAGCAGAAGTCCTTAAACTTTTTTGGTTCAAATATCCCATTAACAGCCTGGCAAAGCTTACAGACCCCTTCCCAGAATGTTTTAAATGCATAAAATACAAAAGTTTACAAAGTACACCAATTACATTGAAACGTACAAGTCAAAAAACAAGTTTATGGGCCCCAAGGTTAAGAATCCTTGGTGCAGAGCACAGCAGGACTTACACATTTATCAGCCCTTTAGCCCGAGGCTAAGCTTTGAGCCACAGCTTCATCACCTGTCAAAAGGGATACAACCATTTGTACCACCTATCACATAAGATCATTATGAGGACCAATGAGATAATGTATTGGGTTGTGGAATAAGACCTAGTACTTTTAAAAGGATAAACTGTTGCTATTGAGTTCCTCCCATTTCCTATCTTGTCTTTATTCCATTTTCCTCTCATTTTTCTCCTTTGTCTCCTGTACTCTCATTTCTTCTCTACCCTACCTCAATTAACTATAACACATAACTAATGTTTAACGTGCTGTTTTTCCTGAATAAAGTGCTGAGATGAATTAATTTTATTTCTTCAACAAACAAAACTGAAGTTTTTTATACAAGGCCCTAGATTGATGCTTTCTCTGCCTCTGTAGCCTTTGATAGGGAAATGGTTCCTGACTTCTTGATCCAAGCAATGAGATCTTTAACAGTTGGCAGCTTTAAAAGTGTGCCTGCTGTGTTCAAAGCACTTTAGTGCTTTAGGGACTAGAAGAAAAGTGTAAGATATCATTCTTGATCTCATGGAGCTTATAGGAATTATATTGCTCAAAGTCTGTTTACCCATGGTAATTTTTATATTGAACTACTGCTGCCTAGACAGAACTTGTAGGCCTCTTTTTCATCTATCGTCCCTCTATTCTTCTGGGGGATCAAAGACCCCCTTTAAATTAAAGAGATTTAAAGGATTATCTCTACCTAGAAGACAGAAGAACAATCCTAAAGACAACAAATGTGGGAATATAAGGCAAAGATAGTTAAATGCTTACTTTTTTTGGAGGGGGGAAGGCATGGCAATTGGGGTTAAGTGACTTGCCCAAGATTACACAGCTAGTAAGAATCTGAGGCCGAATTTGAACTCAGGTCTTCCTGACTCCAGCGCTGGTGCTCTACTCACTGCGTCACCTAGCTGTCCCTGTTATATACTTATTGATTAATTTCCACTTAAGAAAAAGAAGAAAAAAAAGGAATATCCACTTTTACAAATATTAAAAATAACTGAATTATGCCATGTGATTATTTTTAAATTAATTTAGGTCTTTAGAGAATTCTAACTTCTAAGTCATGATCGATTAAAGACAAAATTATTTTTGCCGAGTTTGTGCTTGGTGTAAGAGAGAAAGGGGCATTTACTATGCTATGCATTGGGCAGATATGAGTAACCTGTAATAGACATACAGAAAACATGTTACTAGGGGTCCACATTTTTTCCTAAGAAAGCCAACATTTTTTAGGAACATAATTCAATACAGTAATAATCAGTGATTTTATTTGTATGGGCATCCCTCCTCTGACACCAATCTCAACCCCTCTATATCTAAATAGGTGGCTTCATCAGTTGCTATGGCTACAAAATTTTCATTACCTTGTGGTGTACCTTCTGGTGATAAGATTCTCTGAACTTCATTAGGCTGGTCCTTGAATGGCAAACATTGAGTTCTTTGATAGAACTGTACTTTAAGCCTTGACAGCTTGCTAGAATCTGCCTGTTTTAGCTTCCTTACCATAATCTTTGAGGACTCATTGTCACATATTTACAGGATATAAGATCTACATAAGCCAAATAGGGTTCTCCTGGTTGAATAATCATAATTATCAATAATCATCTTATTTTTCTTTTCTTCCCTTTAGCTCTGGAATATGTGAGTAAAATTTATGCTTCTATAAAGTAGTAAACATTCTTACTTGAAGGACTTTCATTCTAGACAGTTCAGGTTTCTTTAAGAGATTCACATTAAGTCATCTGTAAAATGACAGAATTGTACTAGATAATCTCTAACATCTCTTCTAGCTCTAACATTTTATGTTTCTGTAGCACCCAAATTAAATGAAAAATTTTATTTACTGAATACTCTGTATGTGAACAATCCTGTGGGAAATATAATAATAGGGGAATAAAGAAAGACAATTGCAAAAATCGTTTCCCTTCTCCCAACAAGCTTACGTCATGGTTGGAGCTTCCATTAAAGAAATGATCAACTTCTCAGGAGATTTGAAATAAAAATTATTCCTTATAAGGTAAAATTCAACATACTATTTTAGCAGAGAAACTGGAAAGGAAAAGGAAGAGTTATACATTTCTATATTAAAACCTGAACAAGATAATAGGCACAATCCCATTATAAAACCAGTAAATTAATCAGCAAACATTTATTGAGCTCTTTCTAGGGGGGGATGCAAAGCAATATAAGATGTGGTCCTTGTACTTAAGGAGCTTACAATTTGGATGGAAAAACAAGACTTCAATTAACTGATTGACAAGTATTCTTTAAGCACCTACTATGTGCCAGGCACTGGGGATACAATTATAAAGAGGAAAATAATCTTTACTCGCAAAGAACTTATATTCTAATACAAATGAAAAGTTAAACAATATAAAATTCAAATGACAGCTCAAGACAACAATAGAAATGATGGGACAATGATTAATTGCCAAATGACTGGTAAAGAAAATATGTTAGAAGGAGATCACTACGCAAGGGTGGTTATGAAGACTTCATGGAAGAGGCACGACAGTCGGAGAAGTGAAGACAGGATAGTTTTAGTCCTATCTTGTACAATTTAAATTCTACTTTTCCTTTAAGGTCTAAATGAAAATTTTCTGTTACTACGAAGAGTCTCCGGTTGAACTAAGTCTTATAGTGAGCTTTTCCTCTGGATTTTTTTGGAGTCAGAGACTGGGGTTTGAATCCCAGCTTTGGTCCTAATTACTTACGTGACTTTAGATAAAATCCAGCTTCCCAGGGTTTCAGTTTCCTCATTTGTAAAATAAAGAGGTTGGACTAAATTATCTTTAAGGTCAAGTACTGATCTAAATCCTATGATACTGCAATTCAGAGTTGGACTTCAATCTAGGTCTGAACTTTGAATCAAGCACTATTTCTACTATATACCAGTGTCTTTCACCAATAGGATTATGATCTAGGGCAAGTAAATAACCTTTTAGGGCCTTGATTTCATTTGTAAAATGAGAAGGTTGAATCAGATGATCACTATGGTGCCTAACTACCAATCACCAATGGATTGCTTGTTAAGTTCTGGAGATACAAATGTAAAAGTGGATCAATCCCTGCCATCAAGGAACAAGGAGTACTCTCAGCCTTAGTTTCCTTATCTGTAAAATCAGGGGGTTGGACTTAAGGGCTTTTAGATATCCTTCCAGCTCCAAATGTATGATTTATTATATTAGAGGAGAGGATGCACCATTTTCATAGATAACTAAATACAGGACACATACAAAGTAAACATACAGAATTAGTAAATATTCTAACAACTAAAGGAATCAGAAAAGACCTCTTAAATAAAGTGGTGTGTGAGTTAAGCCTAAAAATGAGCTAGGAATTACAAACAAATGTGAGGAGGGAGAGCCTTTCAGCCATGGAGGTTAGAGATGAAATAACAAGCCTTTCTAGGCCTAGAGTTTGTGAACTGAAATAATGTACAATCAGCCAAAACAGTCTGGGGACATATAGAGAAGGGTTTTTAAAATGCCAAACAGAGGAGTTTTTACTTTATCCTAAAGGCAATGGAGAGCCATTGAAGCTTCCTGAGCAGGGAAATGACATAGTCAGACTTGTACTATTGGATTATCACATTGCTAGGTTGTGCGGAGGATGGATTAGAAGGGAGGAAAGACTGGAGGTAGGGAGATGAAGAATTTAGGGGAAAAGTGATGGGGATCTGGACTGGGTGATTTAGTACAGATATAGGAAAGGGGATGGATATGAAAGGTGCTAAGGTGGTGCAATCTATAAATTTTGGCCACCGATAGGATAAGAGTGGTAAGAGAATGAACAGTCAAAGATTACTTCCAGTCAATCTGACTCAAACTTGAGTGACTGGAAGAATGGTGGTGCCATTAAAAGAAATAGAGAAGTGTTGGGGAGGATAGGTTTTGGGGAAAGATAAACTCTATTTTGGAAATCGTTAGTGCAGGCAGTTGGAGATGTGTGATTTGAGCTCAGAAGAAAAATGGGGGCTCCTCTCTCTCCTCTCCTTACCTGAGGATGCTCTACCCAAAGGAAGGTACATTTCCATGGCCTAAGGTTGCCTCTTTAACTTTGGGTTTACTGACTAGATTTCTTTCTCCAAAACCAAGCCTTAAACCCAACTCACTCTGGAGCTCCTAGATTGGACAATAAGTCCCTGCCCTCCTAGCACAGAGTGAATGTAAATACTAAATAGTAACTGTTTCTCTTTTGGGCAGGAACCCTGAGGGTCTTCCCTGCCAGTTTTATTTTTTTTTTTTGAGTTTTTGATTAAAGGGGCCATCCAATGATACAGATGATAATAAATTTATGGAAGCTGATGAGATCCCTGAGAGAACATATAGAAAGAGAAGACAAAAAGGTCCAGGACAAATCCCTGGGGTTTGCTTTAGTGCGATATGGATAATGTATCTGAAAAGAAGATAAAGAAGTTGTCTGACAGGTAAGAAGAGAACTATGATAGAGAAATGTCATGAAAATCCAGGGAGGAAAATGTCTAGAAAGAAATGTTCAGTGTTGAACTCTGGAGAGGTCTAGAAGACTAATTTTTAAAAAGGAGAGGACTTATAAAAAGCAATTGAATTTAGCAATAAGGAGAGCATTGGTGACCTTTAAGAAAGCAATTTTAGTCAGGGAGTGGGGAAATAAGCAAGCCAGATTGCAAAAGGTTGATAAGTGAGTGGGAGGTGAGAAAGTGTAGGCAAACAGCTTTCTCCCCACCCTAGGAATTTATTTGTGAAAGGAAGGAGATAGGAAAATAGCGTGAGGGAAAAGCAGAATAAAGTAAAGGTTTCTTAAGGATGGGGAAAATTGGATATGTTGGTAAGCAAGAGGGAAAGAACCAGTAGGTAAAGAGAAGTTGAAAATTAGGGAGAAAGAGATAATGAAAGAGACAGGTCGTTGGAGGACATGGGAACAAGGACCCCAGGAGAGGGGTCAAAGAGAAGGGCCATACTTCTCATATTGGGGCAAAGAAGAGAATGAGGACGATGCTGAAGTGATTCAAAGTATAAAATTGGGAAGGAAAGCCTCCCCAAAGGGTGACTTGATTTTTTCAGTGAAGTATAAGGCAAGGCCCTCTGCTGAAAAGAAAGGCAGAATTGGTATTGTGGGTGGCTTGAGCCAAGGAAAAAAAGAGCGTTTGGAACAGCTGTTGTGAAGAGTGTCATTGAGAGCTGATTAGAGAAGCATTAAAGAAATGATATGTGGCTGTGAGATCCAGTTGAGATTATATAACATAAATGTGTAATGGACCTAGTGATATGACTTTCTCCACTGCTGTTCATCAGCATATGAATAGGAAGAGAGAAAGTGGTCTTAAGGAGTAAATCAGAGATAAGATATAGAAAGGGATAAGTCTAAAGGTACAAGGAACTCAAGTATACCAGTGGTGAAGCACACATGTGATCAAGTCAACTAGCACCTTTGGTACTGTGGGGTCTTGATGTCCTTTCCTTCTTAAGGTGCTCTCATGATGCTCCTTCAAAGGTATAGTGACTTGGCTGTTACAGTCACTTAGTTGGGCTCCCTGGTCCTGCACTTCTTGGAAGCTCAATTATTAAATGCCAGCCTTAACTGTATTCTTGAATCTTTCACTGGCTCATTTCTCTGCTGGCCCAGGGCAAACTCTTTGGATCCTCCTCTACTTGAATTTTTCTACTGGATGTGGTGTCTTCTACTTGTGGGGTGATTTCTCTATTGGACTATAACACTGAGGGGTTAGGTTAGGCAAAAGGAGTGAAAATTCTCTCCTCAACCTTTTGGTAGAGGCACAGGCAAAGAAACTCTCTGACTTAAATGCTTCTTCATAGTTTGACCTCTCTTTCAGGTGAGCTTAGCCCAGGGGTGGGGAATCTGGGTTCAATTTTTATAAAACAAATCCTTTTATTAAGGGGATTTGTTCAGTGAAATTTTGATTCAAAGGGCAGAACTTGAGGACCTAGAGGGCCACATGTGGCCTTGTGACTGCAGGTTCCCCATCCTAGGTTTAGCCAGTGCTAAACTCCTCTTTTCATTTAGAGAACCAATTTTTTTGGGGGGGTGGTGGTTAAAGTGACTTGCCCAGGGTCACACAGCTAGTAAGTGTTTGAGGCTGGATATGAACTCAGGTCCTTCTGACTCCTGAGCTAGTGCATTACCCACTGTGCCACCTGGCTGCCCCTTCATATTTCTTTTTTTTTAATTAAGATTTTTTATTTTTAGTTTACAACACTCAGTCCCACGTGATTTTGAGTTCCAGATTTTCTTCCCCCCTTCCTCCCCAAGATGGCATGGAATCCGATATATCTTCTACATATAACTTCTCATTGAACTTATTTAAACCACAGTCAAGTTGTAAAGAAGAATTATTACCAGTGGAATGAATCATGAGAAAGAAGAAACAAAACCAACAAAATAAAAAACCAAAAACAAAAACAAAAGAGGGAAAAAAAAAAGAGAGCCAACAGTTTGCCTCAATCTGCATTCAGTCTCCATAGTTCTTTCTCTGGATGTAGACAGCTCTCTCCCTCATGAGTCCTTTGGAGTTGTCTTTGAACCTTGTATTGCTGAGAAGAGCAAGGTCTATCAAGGTTAGTCATCACAGAATCCATATATCTGTGGTGGTGTATAATGTCCCTTCACGTTTCTTAAGGGAAAAACAGGATATGGACTGTCTTTGCACCTTAACATATCAAATTAACTTAATATTAAAGTTGATATTAACACATTGTTTGTCAACATTCTTAGCCCTGTTACTATGCCTTACTTACTGTGATTACAGGAAATTCTCATCACTTGAGGATTATATCATATATATCTCTATAGCCCTCTTGGTGCCTATAAAAGTGCTTTGTACATAACAAAGATTTTATCAGATATATGTATATATGTGTGTGTATATATACATATATGTAATGAAGCAGTGTGATGTAATCAGTTTATAGAGGAAAGAATCGAAGAGACCTGAGTTTTAGTTCTAATCTACCATTGTGTGACCCAGTGAAGGGGGGTGGGGTGGGTGGGTAGTATGAGACAAGCCTCAGAGTCCTCTACCCTAAAAAAATCTGCATATATGCCTACATCATTCAAGTAATCCATTTCAGAGCTCTTTAATTTACAAAACAAAAACAAAACCCACAACCCATCTGCTTTTGAAAGAATTTTAGGAAGTTTATTTTAGGAAGTTATTATAGAAATGGGGCGATTAAGTAGAAAAACTAAAATTACATAGAAAAACAAAATAAAGAAAACTTAGAAGGAAATGAACTTGAGACGAACACTTAACTACTGCAGAGGCAAAAAGAAAAAATGAAGGAAAATGACACACAGCAATCATTGCCTGACAAAAGAAATTACACACAATTCCTAGAAGAGAGTTCTTCCTGAAAGTTTACGAACTTAAGGAGGAAATTATCTCACGCAAAGAAATCCTATAAAGAATACTGGAAAAAGACTAATTCTGGAAGACAGTGCTATAATGTTCAAAGGGATGATTCTTGCATGGCTTTTTATAAAAAGGTCAAAGGCATAATTTAATTCGAAAACGATGCCTCTGTTGTAAGCAAGGACCCCTCAAGCTCCCTTTGACAGTTCCTAGGTCAGGGTGGAAATCTCTGTGAAATTCCCATTGCCCCAGTGACAGATTTGCCAAAGCAGGCAGGGGATGCTCACAGGTAAATATTTCCCTCTCTAGAGGAAAAGGGAGTCTTGGAGAGGAATTATCAGCAGCTCACAGGGAGGGGCCAAGGCCACCCCCATCCCAGCATCTTTCCAGAGGTCTCTTGTACCTGAGGGTGGCCGCCTCCGCCGAAAGGGCAGGAGCGCTCTCTGGGCCCGGAGCGGCTTCCACGGGGCCAGGATTTGCAGGGGGGCCTAACGGGCCCCGGGTGGGTGGAGGAGTCCACAGCCCCCGCATAATACGTAGCCAGAGGCAGTGGCCAGGCCCTTCTGCGGAGGCTGAAAAGCTCCCCTTCCCAAGAGATCCGGGGCCAAGGCACGCCTCACCCTCACCGGAGGGCACCCGGGACCACAGGGGCTCCCTCCAACTTGCTCTTCCCCCTCTCAGGCACCACAGATCATCACCCACCTGCATCTGCAGTCTCCGGTCTCCAACTCGGCCCGCCCTAACTCCCAGCGGCTCCACTGCTATTGGCATGCCGGGCTGTCAAGCTTGCTTGTCCTACCTCAGGAGTGGTGCAATTTCCCCGTGATTTGGCTTCGTCCCACCTCCATCATTTAATAGCGGTCCCTGAAGTACCGCCCTTCTCCGGACCCTAGTAAGTTACTGCAGAGCTGCGACTGTTTCTTCCAGGCTCCACCCCCATGCCCCCAGCTGTTTTCCTCTGGAGGAGGGCAAGGTTAGGGGTACGAGTTGACGTCACGCCCCCGCAGGCCACGCTCCTCCTCCAAGGGGCTGAGGCGGGGCATAGTAAACCCAGTCTTTACGCAGACGTTCGGAGCGGAGGCACGGAGTCACTGAGAAGCTGTGCGTGCGTGAGCGTGCGTGCGTGCGTGTCTGTCCCGCAGCGAATGGTTCCCTGCGCCTGGGCTTCCCGGTTGTTTCTCCCCATGGAAGGCGTTCGCTGGGCTTTTCCGTGCGCCGCCTGGCGCCCCAGCCGGGCCGAGTGGCTCCTGGCGGCGCGTTCTGTGCAGCCCGAGGAGAAGGATCGCATTGGCCAGTTCGTCTTTGCCCGGGACGCCAAGGCAGCCATGGTACAGACGAATCTTTGCTCTTTAGACACGGAGTCGGTGTCGGGCCCGGTGGGCCCCCCCGACCAGGGACACCCCCCCCGCCCCCCGCCAGCTCTCGCCATTGCCCGAAGCTCGGGGACCAGCCGGAGGACGCCAAACTGCTGGCTGACCCTCCAGTAACTGGAGCAGCTAGCTCAAGAGGCTACCTGTCATTGTCATTCAAAACCCATTGGTTAAGCACATTCAGCCTCGCATTTAAGTGCTGGAAGAGACCTTAAAGATCACCTAGGGCAATCCCATTTCACCGATGAGGAAACTGAGGCCAGGGCACTTGCCCAGGGTAACATTAAATCCAGAGCTTTCCCGTATAGCCACTGCATTTCCTGATGTCTTTTTAAAATTTTTGTAAACAGCAAACAAACCTAGGTTGTTTTAGAGTCCATTGGCTTGGACAGCTCCTCCTTCCTGCCCCCGGAAAGGTAGCATGCAAACTGTTATAGCTGCCACTGAGTTCTCAAGTTTTTAGACCTCATTAACTAATATTGCTGCTTAAAGGGGAAAAAAATCGTCAGCTGGTGGCCAGGTCTCTAGGAATAAGCCTCTGAAACTTAGGTAGGCAGATCCTTAGAGAACTCGTTCTGTTGAGGGTTGTGATTGAAGCCTTTCATGCACGGTAGAACTGCCTGAGCTTCAATTGAATTCGACACATGTTTATTAAACATCGCTGCTGTGTGCTGAGGATACGTAGAGAGAAAGAAAACGATCTCTGTCCTCATGGAGCTTATATGATGGTGGAGGGGGAAGGAGGATACACATAAGGTAGAAAAGTAAATACTAGATAATTTAAGGAGAAGGGTTATTCAAGAAATTAAAAGAATACAGCTTATCAGAATGTTTAAAATGGTACCCTCTCCGCCTTGCACAGCAACTAGTGATACTAAGTCTAGAACTCTGGAAGACATTTCCTACAGGGAGTAGGAGCTTAGTTATAACCTCTAGCACTAATTCTCACTTGGTTGTGTCTTTTTGTACCTCTGGCAGCAAGGATGCCAAACACCCCCCCCCCCCCCCAGTGTCGTTAAACGACCGTGCTACTGGAGCTATTTGTAGAGTCCAAAGAGGGTCCTCTGAGGAGGAAGGAACGATTTGGGAACCTGGGGTAAAGGTTGAGGTTATCTTTCTTTTAGTTTTTCAAATTAAAATAGAGACCTAGCCAAAAAGCCTGGATTAGTATTCAAAACAATCAGTGAAACTATTCCTTTTCTATACGGAATATCCTGTGCAAAGAACAACAGGAAGGCCAGTTTGTTTCGACCGCAGAGTGTAGGAATTGTGGAGAGAAGGAATGTGTATTAACGCTGGGGCCAGGTTGTAAAGAGCATTAAATGCCTAACAGGAGTTTATTTTTGATACTGGAGGAAATAGGGAGCTACTGGGGTTTATTGAGTAGAGGGAATGTTATGGTCACAACCTGCATTTTAGGAAATTAGTTTGGTGGCTTTGTGGAAGCGATGCATGGAATCAATCAATAAACATTTATTAAGTGCCTATTGTGATCCTGGCACTGAGCTAAGTAGTGGACCCATAGTAAGAGGAAAAAGACAGTTCCTGTCCTCCAGGAGTGTACTATCAAATGGGGGAGATTCCAAGGGGGGAGACCTGTTTGCAGGCTATCGAAATAGTCCTGGCAAGAGGTGATGGAGTCTTGAACTAGGATGGTGACTGAGGGAAAAGAAGATGACATTCAAAAGAGATGTTGTAGAAGGTTTTTTTTTTTTTTAAAGACAAAATTTGGCAAGTGACTGGATATGTGAGAATGAGGAATTGTGGATGATACCTTTTAGTTAGGTAAAGATAATAATGAACTTTTGAAAGATAATACTTTTCATATTGTACATATTGCTGTCCTAAGTGTGCTATATTTGAAGTCAGAGGACTTTGTTTTGAATCTTGGCTCTTTGACTTAATACCTCTGTGACCTTGGGCAAATCACTTAAACTCTCTGGGCCTCAGTTCCTCTATCTGTCAAATGAACATTTTGAACCAAATAACCTCTCTTCTGTTTTCTAAATCCCTAATCCTATGTAAAGCACATAATACTGGATACTTTTGTTATCCTGTCGTGTTACAATTTCTGTTAGTTTTCATAAGAAGCTCAGTATTCTATCATTGTATTGCATCATTACATGGTTAACACTTATTGGTAGTCAGATGTTGTTTCAGGACTTTTTTCTTACTTGTATAGCTAACCCTTAAAGCATTAGCCCTAGTTGGATGATGGAGATCCTTTGATTTAAAACTGTAAAATTTATTTTGTTGTATGTTTGTGTATCATTTAAAAAATGTTCATTATATATAGAAGATTCTAATTGGTTTTATGGCAGCTATAATGTGGTTACCACATTCTGTTTTCATAGATGAATAATTTTCCATTGTTTAATGACTTTTTTGTCCTAGCTCTTGGCAGGAAGTATATTGTAATAAAATTAATGTGTAAAAGCCACAAAAGTTTTTCAATTTAGAAAGAGATCTATCCAGAAAACTTGGTTTAGTATTGAAAATGATCAATGAAAATTATCTAACAGTGCAGTGTATCATGAAGAAAAAATCAGCTTGTTCTGTCGGTGCAGTAAAACTGAGTTAATATTGATGTGGTAATTGATATATTTTCCTGACTGGCATATTTCAGTTCTTTAAGGTTTTTCCTCTCTTTAGGTTTAACAGTCTAAAGTGTAATTATAATATCATATTTTGCCTAACCATATTGAAAGGAGAACACGTTTCTAGTGGCATCACTTATTTTAAATTGAATATTTTAAAATAATAAATGAAAATTTTAATGCAAAGTAAAAATAAGGTATTTTAGTGCAATAATATACCTTCAAAATAATTCTCCTTTGTTACTTTTAATTGCCTGGTTATTTACTTATATTTTAATTATATGAATAAATCTTTTTGGTCATTTAGAAACAACTAAAATGAAAGCAAAGGATACTAAAAGCATATTACTTAGTAAAAATAATTCAGTGATAGCAATAGGAAGAACATTATGGAAGTTATTATACTTAGTGTTTTCTACTTTTAAGTCTAGCTTTGTCAGTAATGTGAAATGTTTATTAATGATAATAATAGCATTTAGTTAGAGTGTTGAAGTGGCAAAGTGCTATGCAAATATCTCATTTTATCCTCATAACAAACTTGTGAAATAGGTGCCATTATTAACCTTATTTTACAAATAAGGAAACTGAGGCAGGCAGCGGTTAAGTGATTTGCCCAGGATCACATAGTTATTAAGTGTCTGAAGATGAATTTGAACTCAGGCCTTCCTGATTCCAGGCCCAGTGCTCTGTCCACTGTGCCACTTATCCTAGCAGATAGAATTTTAATAACAGAAAATACCAATATCTTGGGAGCATTTGATATAATTGTTCAGCAGTCATTATTATATACTTTTTTATAATATCATTAAATTCACAGGTAGGTCGACTGATGATGAGGAAATTAATTGCAGAAAAATTGAACATTCCTTGGAATAATATACTCTTGCAAAGAACTTCAAAAGGGAAACCAGTCCTTGTGAATGACTCATTCAGTACTCATCCAGATTTCAACTTTAATATCTCACATCAAGGAGACTATGCAGTTCTTGCTGCTGAGCCTAAGCTACAGGTTGGAATTGATATCATGAAGACAACTTTGCCAGGTAATATTCCATTTTTGTAGTACAGTTTACTTATCCATTGCTTTCAGATTCCTTCATCCTAACAGTTGAGCGATCTTGGAGAAAGAAGTTTAGTATAGTTATTTTAAATCTGTAAAAATGTTCCTTTGCTTCCTAGTCTGTGTAAAAATTTTGATAGGGCAGAAAATAAATTCTAGAACAGTTTCTCAAAAAATCATTATTGTTTTTCTGAGGAGGAAAAAAAAGAGTATATTTGTATTTATACAAATTAGCCCTCCTTAGCTGATCAAATATTAGATGACCAATGATTGCAGCCTTAGAAGCATTTATTTCTTTTCCTCTTACTAAGTTTAATCAAGAAGTTATTTCAATTCCTTGGTCTGCGATCTTAGTGCTGTCTGTATGTACCTGTAGCATCTGTGCATGCCTTATCTGGTGTCTCTTTTGTACATATCCTCCTGTACATCTCCACAGCAGAGGTGTCCACTCTCTGTATTTTTTGTTGAAGCTCTTCCTCTAACTTGTTTAACATTTTGTGAGTACCAGTGGAGCACATGGCTGAGCATCTTTAACCTTCAACCAGCTCACCTTTTTCATTCATGCATATTGTTTGATAATGTTTGTTATGTTGCTTCTGACTGCAGTTCATTGTGTGGGTATGGATTGTTTCATTCTTTGTATTTGTATCCGCAGCACCTACTACAATACCTGGCACATAGGTGCTTGAAAAATACTTGTTGATTCATTGATTTGTAATATGCATATTTAGGACGATTTTTGGTATTTTGGTATTGCCCTTTGGGTGACCTTTAGTGTTAATTCTTTGAAAAGGTGATATTCTATGATTTGCAGACATTTAGCTGGAAGAATATTAATTTTGAGAAAAAGATTTTTGTTTCAGGGAGAAACTTAGAGTCACTGAAAGCACTCTACAATTTTCCTAATCAGTGCTTGTTGACTAATCCTATCTAGCCTGCTCTCTTCTTCCATTAGATTTTCAGGGCCAATTCCAGAATTAAATTCTGTTGTCCATCTTAATGTGTGTATCTGAGTAATAGTTACTGATTCGTGACTTTTAACTTTCTTAGCTTGCATAACTTCGTCTAGAGGTGTATTTTTTGTATGGTCCTAAAATATCATCTGGACATCATTAGTGAATTTCTGGGTACTGCTTTGATTAGAGGGAAAGTAAAAACTTTAATTGCACTGTTACCTAGCATGTGTTTGTGAAAATAGATTTATTTTGCATAGTACTTTAGCCTGTCAGTTCAATTCAAAAGTTGCATCAAATTTACTTTCAAAAGAACTTCAAATTTTATAAAAGAACATTTTTTGTTAACAGCACTCTTTAAGCTGGGGTTAAGAAAAAAATATATTAAATTTAATTTACCCTGGCAGTTTGCTATTCTTCTTATTCTTTTTTGGTCACATTTGTTCTATCTTCAATGAATAATCAGTTTCTTAAAAATAAAATATTTAAATTCTAAAAATTTTGTCCCAATCCTTAATCTTACGAACAGTTTGCCAAGTTGCTCTGTAGGTTATACATATCTTTGCCAAGAAGACATCCTCTTTGTTAAGCATTTTGTTCATTTCCATCTAGATGGGATATGTATCATTATTCTGACATTTATAACTGCATGATTTTGTCATCTTTGTATGTATGGAAAGATGTACCATCTTTCAAAAACAGTTGCTTACATTTCGTTCAGTCTTCTATACTTGAACCCCATACAAACAACCTAACATGTTTTTGCCTCTTTAACCAGAATGGAAAGGGCATAATTGTCAGTCTTCCTGGGTTGGTATATTTGCACATATTCACCTTCCTCTTTACCCTCGGTCTATTTTTAATGTGCCTCTACTTAGTTTCTCCTTCTTAATCAGAATAAAAATTTGGCAAGGTAAATGAGAGGATGAATTATGGGGAGGGAATCTAAGAGGACAGTGACAAGAGAAGTTTGAATTTCTAATTTATGGTATGTCAAGCTAAGTATTAAATATACTATTTAATAGAGATAGTAGTTAATTGGAAAGAAGCCCAGACTTATAGTATCTGAGGATCTGAATTCAAATCCTAGTCTCCTGCATCTAAGGTACTGATCACTCTCTCAAGGGTGTCTTCAGATGAAAAATTCTGGCATAACTATCTTGGGTTCTAGTTTATCTCTTTTCTGGGGTTACAGTCAGCTTTGGATCAGTTAGGATTCAAGGTGAGTTATTTCACAGGTTGGTGATAGTTGAATAAACTGAATAGTTTTACTAGACCATTGTAGAACTGAATTTTTTTTTTCAGTTCTTTGTGGAGGTCATGGCAATACCCATTTAGCTCTTTCATGCATATGATTGCAGATTTAGAGTTGGAAGAGACCTAAGAATCCAATCCCTTAATTGTACATTTGAGGAAAATGAGGCACAAAGAGATTCATTGATTTTCCCAGTGTCATATGGTAAGTATCTGAGAGACAGGACTTGGACGAAGATCTTCCTAATTCCAAGTCTATTGCTCTACCTACTTTGCTGATTCTGTTTCCCTTGTACCTCACTTGTAGAACTTTTTTTTTTTTAACCAAGGCCATGCCTGTCATTCAGCTGAGAAAAATCCTTGGTCTTATGGGGACACCCTGACCAGTTAACCCAGGTATATATGGTGGGGTGGGATGGAGGAAGTTTAGTAACGGGAAATATCTGTATTGAATTTCTGCACTGGCCAAGCGGAATAGTTGAATGTTTCTAAAGCAATGAATGTAATCCAAGCCTGTAATTTTACCTCTCACGACATCATTGGAGGACATGTTTGTATGACATGTTGACTTTTTAAAGATCTTGATTTCGTTAAATTTTTGTCACAGTCTTGTGAGGTGAGTAAGGATGACATCATTATCCTCACTTTAGATAAGCACATAAAGTTTTCCTAACACAGCTAAGGAACTACAACTTAGGTCTCACTGAGAAGCAGATTGTTTTTTCCTGTTGTACCACAAAGTCTGCAGAATGAATGAGATAGTTCATAGAAGCAAACACCTTCCTGAGTCAATGCCAGTAGTCAGATTATTGAATTAAAGAGTATGAATAATTTATTCACTTTTCTGGAATTGTACCTATAATTGTTTTCCAGAAGAGTTGGACCAATTTACAGTTCCACTCTCAGTGTTCGTATCTTAGTATAGCCGCTCTAACCTTGACTGTTTCTGCCTTTTATGACTTTGGCTAAATTGCTGAGTGTGAGTAAAATCTCAACATTGTTTTAATTTGTGTTTCCCTTATGATTAGTGATCCTGGCATTTTTTACAGGGTTGTTCAATTGTATTTATTCTTTTGAATATTTCTCTTCTGTCTGCTTATCTGTTGGGGAATTGTTCTTGGTCTAGCAGATAGCTTTTCCTGGATAGAGTGATGGGTGTGGAGTCAAGAAGATCTGAATTTGAATCCTTCCTCAGAAACTTCCTTGCTGTGGGACTGTTAATAAGTCACTTACTTGCCCAGCCTAAGTTGCCTCATCTGTAAAATGAGGATAATAATAGTACTCCTTGACATGGTTATTTTGAGGATCAAGTAAACAATATATGATAATGCTTTGCAGAACTTGAAATACCATATGAATGCCAGCCATTATTATCTTGTTATCTTATCAGTTCTCTATATAATTTGGATAGCAGGCCTTCATCATAATTTTAACACCAGCAAGGCTGGATTTTAAGAAAACCTTGAAGGACCAAACTTCATCAGCAGATGCAGCGCTTTTTTTTTTAATCCTTAAGGCAAAGAATATAGATAGTAGGATGAATTTTTTTTATTATTTTTTAGTTGATTCTCTAGGATTCTCTAAGTATACCATCATATCATTTGCAAAGAGTGGTAGTTTTCTTTCCCCATTGACTCTTCTAATTCCTTCATTTTCTTTTTCTTTTCTAATTGCTAAAACTAGCATTTCTAGTACAGTGTTGAATAACAGTGGTGATAATGGGCATTCTTGCTTCACCTCTGATTTTATTGGGAAGGCTTCAGCTCATCCACGTTAGAGTAGTGCTTGCTGATGGTTTTAGATACTACTAATAATTTTAAGGAAAACTCCATTTATTCCTGTGCTCGCTAGTGTTTTTAATATGAATGGATGTTGTATTTTGTCAAAATTTTTTTCTACATCTATTGAGATAATTATACTATATCTGTTGTTTTTGTTATTGATATGGTCAATTATGTTGATATTTTTCTTAATGTTGAAGTAGTCCGGCATTCCTGATATAAATCCCACACGGTCATAATATATGATCCTTGTAATATGTTGCTATAATTGCATTGATAGTATTTTATTTAAAAATTTTGCATCAGTATTGGTTAGGGAAGTTGGTCCGTAGTTTTACTTTTTCTATTTTAGCTCTTCCTGATTTATTTATCAGTACCATATTTGTGTCATAAAAGGAATTTGGTAGGACTCTTTCTTTGCCTGTTTTTCCAAAGAGTTTATATAGTATTGGAATTAATCATTTTTTAAATGTTTAGTAGAATTCACTTGTGAATCCATCCATCCATGGGAATTTTTCTTAGGAAGTTCATTGATGACTTGTTCAATATCTTTTTCTAAGATGGAGTCATTTAAGTATTCTGTTTCCTCTTCTGTTAATCTGAGCAATTTGTATTTTTGTAAATATTCATGTATTTTGTTAGGTTGCTAGATTTATTGGCATATAATTGGGCAAAGTAGCTACTAATAATTTTTTAAAATTTCCTCTTCATTGGTGGTGAATTCACTCCTTTCATTTTTGATACTGGTAATTTGGTTTCCTTCTTTACAATTTGAATAATTTTTAACATAATGTAGCATCTTTGGTGGTACTTGTTGAATATTCTTACATTAATCTTCATTAGTGATTTTGACCTATAGTTTTATTTTTCTTGGCTTTCTCTCTTTCTTTGGGTATGAAGATCATATTTGCCTCATAGAAAGAAATCTCAGCTTCCAGAAAATTATTGTGAGGAAAGTTTTAAATACATTCTAGGCTTGAGGAAAAAATGGTGCTGAGCCACAGGGTAAAATGATGAACTTGGGCAACAGCAGGCAGACCAGCGTGGTTGGAAGAAAATTGCATGAGAAAAGTCTTTTGTGAAATAAGTCTGGAAAGGTAGGCTGGACACAAACTAAGAAGGGTTTTAAATGCCAGAGGTTTTATTCTAGAGGCAGTAGGAGGCCACTAGTGCTTTTAGAGAAGGCTCTTGGTATGGTCAGATTCATACCTCAGGAAGATTATTTGGTAGCTGTGTGCAGGTTGGATTGGAAAGAGCAGAGAATGGAAGAAGTTAGCCTGTTAACTGTTGCTGGCTACTAATAATCTTGGAAAGAGTCAGCAGCAGCAAGCATTTTTAAAGTGGCTACTGTGTCTCAAAATACTCTAGAGACACAAAGACACAATTGCAACAGCTTCTTGCTCACAAAATGTTTGTATTCTAATGCATTTTTAAGCTCCAGTTGAGTAAAACAGCCATAAGACTGTTGAAATACCATATATATATATATATATATGTGCATACAAAGAAAGAAGGGGAGTAGTATTTAGTGAACCATCCTCGAAGTCTGAAAAACCTAAGTTCAAATCCTACCTCTTATAATACTGTCTGTGTAACATTGGGCAAGTCATGTAATCTCTGAGTCAGTGCAGTCTCTTAAGAAAAGTTGCTGAGAAGGTGCTGTCTTACATTAATAGAAGTAGTTTCCTTGCTCAGGAAGTCCCTGTCCTAATGAAATCACAAGTTCAGTTCTTATTCCAGTCCCCTGTTCAGAGGGAAATTGATGTGGACTTCAACTATGATTGTGAATTTTCTAACTAGATTAAAGTGTCCATTATGCAGTTGGTGATGTGGGCCTGGAGCTCAAGAGAGAAATTAGGGGACTGATGAGATCCCCAAAGGAAGAGAAGTGCTAAAAGATTATAAGATAGAAAATTCATTTCTGTGAATAGGTATGGCAGTTTTTTTTTTGTTTGCTTGAATTCTGGGACGATCATTAAGATAATAGTGAATGGTACAATATTTGAGGAACAGATTGAAAAAGGCAATATACATCTGGAGATACAAGATCTCTATATTTTTGGGATTTTTTTTGTAAAGGAAAAAAAGTGGTAGAATCAAGTAGGTGGGAAGTTGTGTTTACTGTTCCTCCTAATGTCTTAGTTCCCTGTGTTAGTGTTGAAATTATACCATTGCTATTGCTCATATGGTGTTTTCACCCCTGCAATAAGGATTTTGTTCACTGAACTTTCCACAGCGTGGCGCTGTTGCTCTTTGAGTTTATCTGCAAAGCTAGCCCTTTTTAGAAAAAAACAAAAAACCCCTGTTGGTTTTACTTTTATTTTATTATTGCATGTGGTTGCCTAATTTTTCATGTTATTGAGTAAATAAGATGCACTCTATGTATGTGAAGGTTCTGTAATAATTTAAGCTGCATATAATTACTTGCTTTCTGATGGTTGTGCTAAATTGTGTTGTCAGTTTTTGTTAGTGGTACGCATATGTTTTGAAAAATTTTCCTTGACTTCCCCATTTGTTTTTAGAACAAATCAAATGGTTTCTTGAAAGTTATGAAATAACTTGAAGATTAAAAAAAAATAAAAATGATGCTATAGCTAACAACTTTTTTGACTTTTGTTTGGAGCCTCTTTATGCTATTTAAAATATTTATTTAGCTATCTGCACACATAAACATAAACATATACATCTATTCATGCTTGTATGTATGTGTACACATGCATATGCATACAAAAACATGCGTACACATAGATATATGCCTATATATACACATGCATATCTGCAGCACATCCATACGTGAATGATATAAATGCCCAAATATATAAATGCACACACACAAAAACATACATAGCTAAATATATATATGCATACACATACATATTTTATAAGCTAAATAGCAATCTTAAGAAATACAAAGTTATAAGAACCTAATGGCCTCAAAGTACCAATATTTTACATTAAGCATAATATAGATATTGACAATATAATTTAATTATAGTGTTTTCTTATATTGTTTCTTCTGTTCTTATAGTGTTTTTATATTACTATAATCAGTGGATATGTTACAATTCTTGTGTAGCATCCCTTTATATAAGAATTACCATATTTCTTTGTATTTCTTATTTTTAATACTGCAATATAATTTCATTGCATTGATATATCAAGTGATACAAGAGAAGGAATCCTGTCTCTGGAAACAGGATCTGTGTTCCAATTGCGCCACTGAGGCATACTACCTGTGTGACTTTGAACAAGTCACTTAATGATTTGGACCTCAGATTACTCACCTGTAACATGATAGATTGGACTATATGGCTCTTAGGTCCCTTCTAGCTTTAGAGCTATGATTATTTGAGTCATATTAGAATATGTAGCTACATATTGGAATATATAGCTATTTTATGTCTACTGGTCATAGAATTATCAAATGACAGAACTTGAAAGGGAATTATCATAGAAAGAGCATTGGCTTTGGAGTTAGAGGACTTCGGTTCAATAATCATTTAACCTCTTTGGGCCTCAGTAAAATTAGATGATTTGATTAGATCTCTGAGTCTTCTTAAAAGAGCTAGATCTATGATGTTATGATCTAGTTTAATGCCTTCATGTTTTTAAATTAGGAAGCAGATGTTTGAGCATCTTTCCTTTTTCATTTCATTTCTTTTGTGACTGTTTCTTCAAATTTGTTTCATTTTTTTAGAATTTCCCAAGTACTCTTGAGCCATAGTCATGGTATAAGATCAATAAGAGACCTGAGATGATAATCTTATTCCAACTCTTTAATTTTAGAGATTGGGAAAATATGACCTGGGGAAGTTTTATGACTTATCCAAGATTGCATAGCTAGTTAATAACTGAGCTAGGACTAGAAACTAGTTTTCTTAAATCCCAACCCATTTTTTTCCCCTTTTACATTGTACTGTTATGGAACGCCAGGAGGTAGTTTTATTGTATGATTCATGCCCACAAAGTACATTCTTTTGAACCATACAGGACTCGCATATATTTCATTGTATTATTCCTATCTTCACTTATAGTCAGTAAAGCTGTGAACATCTTCCATATTCTATATCATCCTAACACTCACATGCCTTCTGTCACTATTCCTTCACTCCTGTTTCACAGGATGGAATGGCTTTATTCCTTACCAAAGCTAAGCCCTCTACTTGTCCTAGTAATTCCATTCCATTCAATCCCATCTCCTTTTAACAGATTGCCTTCTCTGTTATCCCCGTTCTTTCACTTATCTTTAATCTCTCCCAATTCTGCTGCTTACAAACCTGATCATGTTTAACCCATTCTGAAAAAAGAAACAAAAAACCTTGCTACTTCCTGTCTAACTATTATCCTTTATCTCTTCAGACCTTTGTAGCTAAACTCCTTGAAGAGGCTGTTTATAATAGGTGTCTCCTCTTTTTCTCCTCTCATTCTTTTATTTTCCCCTTAAAAATCTGTTTTTTACCTTATCGTTCTACCAAAACTGCTCTCTCCATTGTTACAAATGATCTATTATTTGCCAGAGCTAATGATCTTTTCTTAATCCTCATTCTCTTTGACTCTGCAGCCTTTTATACTGTTCATTTCTCTTTCCTCCTTGATATTCTCTTCTCTCAGTATTTCTGGACGCTGCTCCTTATTCTCTTCCTGCCTACCTGACCATTCCTTCTCTGTCTCTTTTGTTTGGTCTTCCCCCAGAGGTGTCCCTCAGGGTTCTCTCCTGAGTCCTCTTCTCTTCTCCCTCTGTGTTGCTTCACTTGGTGATCTCATGGATTTAATTACCGTCTGTATGCTGATGATTCTCAAATGTATCTTCCCTGCCCCAGACTCTCTGCTGACCTCTAAACTCACATTTCTAACAGCTTTTCAGACATCTTCAATTGAATTTCCAGCAGACATCTTCAATTCAATATAGCCAAAATGGAAGACGTTATCTTTACCCCTAAACCTGCTCTTCCCACCCCCTCTCCCCAGTCTTCTCTGTTATTGTAGAAGGAAACACCATCCTTTCAGTCCCTGAAGTTTATGAACTAGGAGTTATCCTGGATTCCTCACTCCATCTTTGGCAAGGTCTGTTGATTTGACTTTTGCAACACCTTTTTTTAAGTATTTTGTTTTTTCCAATTACGTGTAAAAAATTTTAATATTCATTTAAAAATTTTTGAATTCTAAATTCTCTCGCCCCCCATTGAAAAGGCAAGCAATTTTATATAGGATATATATCTATAGTCATACAAAACATATCTCCATATTAGTCATGTTTTGAAAGAAAATGCAGACCAAAACAGTAACAACAAGAAAAATGAAGTTTAAAAAAGGTATGCTTCGATCTTCATTCTGATTCCATCAGTTCTCTCTCTGGAGGTGGATAGCTTTTACCATCTTGTGTTCTTCAGAATTGTCTTGGATGGTTGTATTGCTGAGAATAGCTAAGCCATTCATAGTTGATAACTCATCATACAATATTGCTGTTACTATGTACAGTGTTCTCCTGGTTCCATTCACTTCATTTTGCATCAGTTTATGTAAGTCTTTCTAAGTTTTTCTGAAAGCGTCCTACTCATCATTTCTTTTTTTTTAAATTAAGATTTTTAATTTTTAGTTTACAGCACTCAGTTCTGCATGTGTTTAAGTTCCAGATTTTCTTCCCCTCCCTCTTCTCCCCACTCCCCCCAAGATGGCATGGAATCTGATATATCTTCTACATATACCTTTGCATTAAACTTATTTACACAATAGTCATGTTGTAAAGAAAATTATGATCAATGGAACGAATCATGAGAAAGAAGAGAAAAAAAAACAAAGCAAATGGTTTGCCTCAATCTGCATTCAGACTGCATAGTTCTGTCTCTGGATGTAGATAGCTCTTTCCATCATGAGTCCTTTGGAGTTGTATTTGAACCTTGTATTGCTGAGAAGAGCCAAGTCCATTGAAGTTAGTCATCATAGAATCAATATATCTGTGGTTGTGTACAATGTTCTCCTGGTTCTGCTCTGCTCATTCAGCATAATATCATGTAGTTCTTTCCATGTTGTTATGAAGTCTGTATCTTCCCCATTTCTTATAGCACAATAGTATTCTATTACATTCATATACCACAACTTGTTAAGCCATTCCCCAATTGATGAGCATCCCCTTGATTTACAATTCTTTGCTACCATAAAAAGACCTGCTATAAATATTTTTGTACATACAGGTCCCACTTGTGTGATGTCTTTGGGATACAGTCCTAGAAGTGGTATTACTGGGTCAAAGGGTATGTGCATTTTTATAGCCCTTTGGACATAGTTCCAAATTGCTCTCCAGAATGGCTGGATCAGTTTGCAACTCTACCAACAATGTAACAGTGTTCCAATTTTCCCATATCCTCTCCAGCATTTATCATTTTCCTGTTTTGTCATGTTAGCCAGTCTTGACAGGAGAGATGTGGTACCTAAGAGTTGTTTTGATTTGCATTTCTCTAATCAGTAGTGACTTAGAGCATTTTTTCATATGCCTATAGATATCTTTAATTTCTTCCTCTGAAAACTGCCTGTTCATATCCTTTGACCATTTCTCAATTGGGGAATGACTTGTATTCCTATAAATTTGGTTCAGTTCCCTGTATGTTTTAGAGATGAAGCCTTTATCAGAGACTTTGGTCGTAAGGATTTTCTCCCAATTTTCTGCTTCCCTCCTAATCTTTGTTGCATTGGCTTTGTTTGTACAAAAACTTTTCAATTTAACATACTCAAAATTATCCATGTTGTATTTTGTAATGCTCTCTATCTCTTGTTGGGTCATGAATTCTTTCCTTTCCCATAAATCTGATAGGTAAACTATTTCTTGCTCTTCCAAATTGCTTGTAGTATCAGCCTTTATTCCTAAATCATGAACCCATTTTGACTTTATTTTGCCATACGGTGTAAGATATTGGTCTATGCCCAGTTTCTGCCTTACCATTTTCCAATTTTCCCAGTAGTTTTTTGTGAAATAGTGAATTCTTAGCCCCGAATCTGGATTCTTTGGGTTTATCAGAGATTATATTGCTATAGTCATTGACTACTGCATCTTGTGTACCTAACCTATTCCACTGATCCGCCACTCTGTTTCTTAGCCAGTACCAAGTAGTTTTGATGACTACTGCTTTATAATACAGTTTAATAACTGGTATGGCTAGGCCACCTTCTCTAGCATTTCTTTTCATTAATTTCCTACATATTGTGGACCTCTTGTTCTTCCAGATGAATTTTGTTATTATTTTATCCAGCTCTGTAAAATAATTTTTTTGGTAGTTTGATTGGTATGGCACTGAATACATAGATTAATTTAGGTAAAATTGTCATTTTTATTATGTTAGCTCAGCCTAGCCAGAAGCAACTGATGTTTTTCCATTTATTTGTGTGAAAAGGTTTCGTAATTAATGTTCATACAGGCTTTGGGTTTGTCTTGGCAGGTACACTCTCAAATATTTTATAGTGTCTACACTAACTTTAAGTGGACTTTCTCTTTCTATCTCTTGCTATTGGGCTTTGTTAGTAATGTATAGGAATGCTGAGGGTTTGTGTGGGTTTATTTTATATCCTGCAACTTTGCTAAAGTTGTTTATTATTTCAAGTAGTTTTTTACTTGATTCACTAGGATTCTCTAAATAAGTCATCGTATCATCTGCAGAAGTGATAATTTAGTTTCTTCTTTGTCTATTCTGATTCCTTCAATTCCTTTTTCTTCTCTTATTGCTGCAGCTAACATATCTAGTACCAGATTGAATAATAGGGGTGATAATGGACATCCCTTGTTTCACCCCTGATCTTATTGGGAATGCATCTAAGCTTATCCCCATTACATAAAATGCTTGCTGATAGTTTTAGGTGGATACCATTTATAATTTTAAGGAAGGCTCCATTCATTCCTGTGCTTTCTAGTGTTTTTAATAGGAATGGGTATTGTATTTTGTGAAAAACTTTTTCTGCATCCATTGAGATGATCATATGGTTTCTGCTGATTTTGTTGTTGATATAATCAATTCTGCTGATAGTTTTTCTAATGTTGAACCAGCCTCGCATTCCTGGAATAAATCCTACCTGGTCGTAGTGTATTATTCTCATGATAAGTTGCTGCAATCTTTTTGCTAATACTTAATACTTAATTTAAAATTTTTGCCTCAATATTCATTAGGGAAATTGGTCTATAATTTTCTTTCTCTGTTTTGACTCTTCCTGGTTTGGGTATTAGTACCATATTTGTGTCATAAAAAGAATTTGGTAGGACTCCACCTATTTTCCCAAATAGTCTATAAAGTATAGGAATTAATTGTTCTTTAAATATTTGATAGAATTCATATGTAAAACCATCTGGCCCTGGAGATTTTTTCCTAGGGAGTTCATCGATGGCTTGCTCAATTTCTTTTTCTGAGATACAGTTATTTAGTATTTTACTTCCTCTTCTGTTAATCTGGGCAATTTATATTTTTGTAAATATTCATCCATTTCCCTAAGGTTGTCAAATTTACGGGCATACAATTGGGCAAAATAATTCCTAATTATTGTTTTAATTTCCTGTTCATTGGAGGTGAATTCACCCTTTTCATTTTCGATACTGGTAATTTGGTTTTCTTTGTTTTTTTAAAATCAAATTGACCTACTCATCATTTCTTATAGTACAATAGTATTCAGTCACAATCATATACCACAACTTATTTAACCATTCTCCAGTTGATGGGTATCCCCTTCCCTTTCCTTCTCTTTATTCTTCCCCTTTCCATTCCCCTTTCCCTTCCGTTGCCCTTCTACTTCCCCTTCCCTTTCCCTTTCCCTTATACAGCAATGAATTGATTTACCATTGAAGGAACTGAAAACACATCCATGTTGACATTCACTCCGTAAGTAAAACCAGAGTGTATCATCCAGTCAATAAGCATTGAAATGCTTACCGTGTGTCAGGCACTGTGCTATGTGCTGGGACACAAGAACAAAAATAAACTAGTCTTTGCCCTTTAGAAGCTTATATTCTTGCAGTTATGAAAATTTAAACTAAATTAAATTGTGACATATAAGTTCTTCCTAGACAAGTGAGAGTATGTGGAGTTGGCTTCATTGGGCTTCCAAAAACAAACCATAGGACTCTTGAACCTTAGCACTTCATTTTGCAGTTTCCAGCACCCTCCTCTAATATGGACAATAAGTCTAGCAAACAAGAAACATTTAGGGACTCACCTGAGTGATCTCATCCCACTGTAAACATTTGGAGAATCACATAATACTACAACAGCTTAGAGCAATTTATGTTTTAAGCTTTTTGGGAAGGAAATATAATATTGTTGCGATGTTTGCAAATATTTAGGGATGGCTTAGTGTATTTGTGATTTGACTAAAGCATTTTTTATTGCTCTAGAGAAGAATCTGCATAAGGAATGTATTTAGAACAATAAAATCACTTTGAAAAGTCCCAAATCTCTTTTTTTGCTTGGGAAACTCTTAATCTCAGCTATATCGAAGACAAAGTTTTCTTTTTTAGCAGTTCACAGCCATAACTTTTTTCTTGAATTGTGTAGTAAAAATAAAAGTATAGAAATTCCTGTACCTGATACTTAATCCTTACAAATCATGTTTTATTAGAATCTATTTTATTAAGCAGTATAACTGCAGTACAATACTAAAAAGAAAGTATGTGTGCTGTGATGTGCCGCTAAGGATGCTACTGAAATTTAAAAAAAAAATCACCTTGTTATCAAAAATATAATGTATAGTTCCAAGTAGTTCACTTTTTCTGCCACAGAAAACATTTATTGCCAAGGCTTACAAAAAAATCGGTATACCTTTGCTGACTATAATGGCCTTGAAGATCTCTCTCTCTCTCTCTCACACACACACACACACACACACACACACACACACACACGTGATTTAAAAGCCTTCTGGACAAATTTGGAAGAGGCCTTTTTCTAGGTCCCTTTAGTCCCCTGTGTTAAAAGAAATTACCAGAAAAAACAAATAGACTGGTTTCAAAGTCTCCAAAACCTGAACTCTGCCATTCTTTTTTCTTGGTTCTTTTTATTTTCCCCAGAGTTTTTGAATTTGAAAGCCTTCAGAGGTTTTCAGTCTGAATGGCCTGAAAAACCCTCGAACCATCTCTGACAAGTACCTATCCAGCTTTGCTTGAAAACTCCAACTGGTAGAGAGTCCATGATGGAGGCCACTCACTCACCCACTCTACTTTGGTACCATTCTAATGCTTAGGACATTTCCTTGTATCAACTTCTACATGTTATTTCAGGTTCTGTTTTCTGGGAACATAGAAAACAAGCATAATATCTTCTCCAAGTGGCAGTCTACCAAAAACTTGAAGATATCTCTTATTTCCCCACTGTTTTATTTTCTCAAAGCTAAACAACCCAGTTCCTTCAGCCAATGTTCATATGGTATGACCTTCTATTTTTTTGGTTTCTCTTTGATGAGCATGCTTCAGTTTGTATATAGTACACATTATGTTCAGTATGCAGTACATATTTTCAGTATGCAGTGCAGCATGGATTATCACCTCCTTCATTTTGGAGACAATATCTCAATGCAGCCTAAAATCACAATGGCTTTTTTGGCTATCATGATACATTGTTGACTTATAATGGGTTTTGAAGTCCATTATAACACCCCAATTTTTTAGATTGAATTATTATCTTGAATTTTTTTAACCTGAATTTGTCTAACCATGCTTTTTCCTATAACCGTTTTTTTTAATCCATGTACTTTAAATATATCTCCATTAAATTTCACCAGTTAGACTCATCCCACTCTCCTAGCCTATGGAGATTTTCAAAAATAGGATCATTGATTTATAGTTAGAACAGATATTAAAGGTGACCTAGTCAAACCCCTACATTTTACAATTGAGGAAACTATTTCTAATAAAAATTAAAGTTCAGTGTTATAAAGGCATAAAGTGATAGAGCCAGGATATGAGACCAGGCTCTGATTCTGACTGTCTCATTCAGTGTTTAGTTATCCCTCCAAGCTTTGTGTCATTTTCAGATTTGATAAACATGCCATCTATTCCTTCATCCATGTGAAGGATAGAACTGAGTAGGACCAAAGAGAGATCTTTGTGGTACTCTGCTTTAAACTTCCCACTGTCATAGATACTTTAATCATGCTTATAGTTCTTGATATTAAGTTGGTTTTAAATATATACACTGTTCACTAGGAATTTCTCTCCATTTTGATCATAAGGATAGCATGACACTTTGCCACATCCCTTGCTAATATTCAATTGTATTATGTCTATAGCACTGTTCTGGTCTACCTGTCTAGTAATGGTAACATAAAAGGACATGAAGTTCTCCTGACACTGTTAAACCGATGTTGACTCTTAATGATACCCATTTCCCATTCTAAATTCTATCAAACCATCCCTTTAACATAGGAATGCTTAACTTTTTTTTTTGGATCATGGACCCCATTGATAGTCTGTTGAAGTCTATGACTCCTCAGATTATAATTTTTAAATACATAAAATAAAACAATTATATTGATATAAAGTTACCAAAATATTTGTAAAAAAAAAAAACCAGGTTCATGACCCCCA